>NC_090858.1:13935000-14185000 GCF_024217435.2 Syngnathus scovelli
GTCTTTGGCAGTTGATATGTAAATAAGCTGTGCTCCAAATTGTGTGGCGCCAGCATTTCTTAAGGCAACCTTGTTCTTCCTTGTACCTTCTACGTGGCCTCACTAGTCTAAACACACCTTTTCTGATGAATATTGCAAAATAGTGAAATAAGAATTTATTTATACAGCGTGCCCGAGGCCATTTGGAGGCCAATTTCATTGCTCACGTTACGTTATTGCCGTGCATATGGACAGCATGAGAGAGGGTTAATTTTCCTCCTTATGAAATGGGGGCATTTTTGAGGGGAAAGCCAATTTGAGCGCATGCAGTTATGTGGCGCTCACCCCCCTACAGGCCCATCCTGCGCCCGCGCAAGTACCCGTGCCGGCCCAGCAAGACGCCCGTGCACCAGCGACCGTACGCGTGTCCGGCCGAGGCCTGTGAGCGGCGCTTCTCGCGCTCGGACGAGCTGAGCCGCCACCTGCGCATTCACACGGGCCACAAGCCCTTCCAGTGCCGCATCTGCATGCGCGCCTTTGGCCGCAGCGACCACCTGACCACGCACGTCCGCACGCACACCGGCGAGAAGCCCTTCTCCTGCGACACCTGCGGGAGGAAGTTTGCGCGCAGCGACGAGCGGCGGCGGCACGTCAACGTCCACCTGAGGGCCAAAGACAGGAAGGGCACAGCCCGCTGACGTCACCCGCACCAGGAGGCAGACAGAGGGCGTCCGCATTTCAGGGAGTATGCCACGCAGCCACTCTGATGATCTTGATGAAGAATGCGGAAACAACTCAGGGAGTCAACAATTAAACCACATCAGAACAAAACATCTTCATGGGTTGCGACACAAGCCCGATCTCGACAATTCCATATAGTTGAAATTGAATACATAATGCATATATCTTGTGACCCGGGAGTCGTGAATGAGCGGGGATTATGAACGCGACTGACTGCACGTGTCCACAACCTTCCATTTTTCTTGACTCCCCGATCACGCGAAAAGGCTTCCGAGCGGACGCTTTCGGAATCGTCCAAGTGGAACCGCACTCAGCTTTGGACAGACTGTCAGATTTGGCAAATCGGGTACGGTGGTGTGGTCAAGAAGATCAAAATCGAAGGAGTCTGGATGAGCGATGTCCCTTGTGGGGTGCGGTCCGGTAGCAGCATCACACATAAGCTAGAATTTATTTGAATTACTAAGAAAATGCTATTTTGGGGTTTTCTCACCTTTTTCTACTGACTCAATGAAACACTTTCTTTCTCACAAGTACAGTGTACACTTTTATTTGTGTACATGCTTAATACTTTGAGCTCCAAACAAAATAAAAGCTGCCACTCGCTACTTCTTCGTGTGCGTCTTGCGTCTTCTAGACATTGTGGTGAATTCTCTTCGGTGGTCAGCTTCAAAAGCAAGCGGTGGAAAGGTGGCTGGCTCGGGGTAGGAAAACGTCAGTGACACACGGCTGATTGGGGGAAGATTTATTCAACCGATGTCAGAATTGAAGTGTCTCTCTCTAGCCAAAAGTGTCAGGTCCCCCCAAGTCATCCCACCCTCGAATCTTATACCCCGCGCCCCCACCTCACTCGGGCGCACGCACACGAAGGCTGCTGACCTGCCAGCCTGCCTTGCTGATTCTACACAGATGGCCAACCGCTGTATCTATACATCCTGGTGCCAGGAAGTCTGCCTTCTTGGATCAGGCCCCATAAAATCCCACACGAGCGTGACTTGGTCACACTTAGGCTTAGAAGTGAAATATACATTGCATGACACCAGAATAAAAAAGTTAGCGCCTAATGTAGCTATTTGGGGCAGTTAATGTTGAAATAAGGTCACTTCCGGGGTAATTTGGCTCACTACCGGTCTATTTAGGTCACTTCCGGTTTGATCAGCGGCACTCCCGGTCCAGCTGAGGTCACTTCCGGTTTATTTGGGGTCACTTCCGGTTTAAAAAAGTAACTTCCGGTTTAAAAATGTCACTTCCGGTTTATTTGGGGTCACTTCCGGTTTAAAAAGGTCACTTCCGGTTTAATTCGGGTCACTTCCGGTTTGATTTGGGGTCACTTCCGGTTTACCTAAGGTCACTTCTGGTTCATTTGGGGTCACTTCCGGTTTGATTTGGGTCACTTCCGGTTTGATTAGAGGCACTTCCGGTCTAGCTGGGGTCACTTCCGGTTTATTTGGGGTCACTTCCGGTTTAAAAAGGTCACTTCCGGTTTAAAAAGGTCACTTTCGGTTTGATTTGGGGTCACTTCCGGTTTGATTTGGGGTCACTTCCGGTTTACCTGAGGTCACTTCCGGTTCATTTGGGTTCACTTCCGGTTTGATTTGGGGCACTTCCGGATTGAATAGAGGCACTTCCGGTCTAGCTGAGGTCACTTCCGGTTTTAAAAGGTCACTTCCGGTTTAAAAAGGTCACTTCCTGTTTAAAAAGGTCACTTATGGTTTGATTTGGGGTCACTTCCGGTCTACCTAAGTTCACTTTTGGTTCATTTGGGGTCACTTCCGGTTTGATTTGGGTCACTTCCGGTCTATTTGGGTCACTTTCGGTTTGAATAGAGGCACTTCCGGTCTAGCTGAGGTCACTTCCGGTTTATTTGGGGTCAATTCTGGTGAAAAAAGGTCACTTTCGGTTTAATTGGGGTCACTTCTCGGCTGTTGTTCTTTCTCATGCTCCTGTTAGCCTGCAATTGTCCGGATCAAAAATTGTATTTTATTTTAAATCTCTTTCTTTTGAACCTCTAAATCTCTTGTGTTGCTTACCAATCTACACCAGGAAACCATTTAAAGGGCATTAAAAAAGGACTAACAGATTACTCCCAATATGTCCTCATTGAAATCTCCCCCGCTCTTTTTTTTTTTTTTTTTTTTTTATGTAACGCATTGCTGATCACAAACTATTGGCCTACTTTAACCCCTAATTTAATCCCAACCAACGAATACTCCTTCCTTCTCATTTTATTTGTTGTGATCAACTCTTAACTGGTTTAATTTCTTTAACGTGTCCGTTTCTACATCTATTTGACTATTGAGCTATTTCCCTACAGATTTATTTTCCTATTTCACCTAATAGTTTCCAGATGGCCTAGTGGGGCACTTGCCGCTCCTGACAGTGTTTATTATGAGTTTATTTATTATTATTTATGAGTGGACCCCCATTTCTTCACCTCCTTCCTCTATTTAGCGTCGCAAAGCTCCCTTGCCTCAGGACGCATTTGTGGCTTCCTAAATTATTGTTGCCATGGCCTAACTTTCTTCTTAAGACACCCACCGACACATATATTAGTATTCTAATGGTTAGTGCAAGCATGCTCCTTTTCCACCTGTTGGCAAACTGTGAACCACTTGTTCCTTTGCAGTAGTGCACATCCAATGTTGTTCATGCATTCTTTGCTCATCAGCATGTGGATCCCCATCATTTTGTCTTAGTTCTACTCAACTTTGACCTTTCCTGGGGGAACACAGCCCCACCCTATGAATTTAGCGCGCAGCCCCTGGGGCAGGTAGTCCGAACAAACGAGGGTGGGCCCGGCGTATTAATGTCGACATTACGGGCTGACCAGGCCTGCGCAATCATTCCACCGGCCCACACCACGTGCAAAGTTCGGACCCCCGTCCCACGGCCATGCGCCTTGGAGTGAGCGCGGGCACTCTCATCAGTCCCCCCTCCCTGCTCGAACATTCTCCATTTCTACTTTCTTCCTCTTCGCACACACACACACACACAAGCGCGCACACACAGCGTGCACGCACACACATGCTCAGACGGACCACAGACAAACACACCCTTTGCAGGTCTTACTTGTCTTTGTTTTGTACCCCATACTATTTCTAAAAGCGCTTTGTATTTCCCCCATATACTGCAGCTTTTTAACTTCAGTGTGCACACATAAATTACTTTTCTTACATGGTATACCAATATTAAACCCCCCGAGGCCTCTCCTGCCACGTTTTCCATTTCTCCAAGGCTGCGCACTTCTCCCATCTGCCAATTGCGGTCTGCTGCTGGCCGTAAAAATGTATCAGATTTTTGACAGATGTGCATGCTACCACAGTGCGTCTCGACAATCGGGATCGGACCATGTCGACATTGGGTACAACCGCAACGCACCAGCCCACTCCGGTAGTTTAGCCTAAAAAAGCTAACACACCAGCTGTCCGCCGGGAGGTCACATGCACCCCTAATCCGAGCAGTGCCCAAACATAATGTGGATTGCGCGCTTCTCTCTCTCTCTTTCGTCTCTCTTAAGTCAAAACCTGGCTGATTTCTCTCTTCATCTTTCATTCACCCGGCTAAAATCTACGTCCGTAACAAGGACCTGTATCCAAACTGGTGCTTACCATGCACCCCTAATCATTCACCCCAGCTAAACTTTACATCCTCTCATATCGGTCTGTATCTAAACTGGTGCCTTTTGCACCCCCAACGATTCACATAAGCTAGAATTTACATCCTCTCATTAGAATCCATAGCCAAACGTGTTCTTCACCCCTATCCATTCACACAAGCTAAAATCTACATCCTTTCATTAGGACCTGGAGCCAAACTGGTGTTCTTCACCCTTCTCCATTCACACAAGCTAAACTCTGCATCCTTTTAATAGGATTTGTAGCCAAACCGGTGCTTTCTCACCCTTATCCATTCAGGCAAGCTAAAATTTACACCCTCTAATTGGGACCTGTATCCAAACTAAGTCCACGTTTTATGGGACTTTCCTATTTTTCTTATTCCTTCATTCACACCAAACATGTCACTCACTCACTGTGCACGTTCCCCATTAAGTTTGATGTTATTGTTCCATTTTTATTAGTATTTTCTTTTTTCTGTTTTCATTGTGTTTTGTCATTTACATTTAGGGACCACTCAAAATTTATATTTTGACGACATTTGACTAGGGGAGACATTAACTATCCCCCTTAGGAGCCCCTCCTCCCCCACACACATGAGGCACGAGCATACCGCGATAACTGAGTGAAAGCTTCTCACCTTAATCTCAGCCTGCCGGCCGGACGCTAAATGCTCACACCCAGGCGGACGAGGGCTCTCCGGAGAACACGAGACCTGTTCGTGACGCCAAAAATGTGGTGAATTCTCTTCGGTGGTCAGCTGGTCTTCAAAAGCAAGCGGTGGAAAGGTGGCTGGCTCGGGGAAGGAAAACTTCAGTGACACACAGCTGATTGGAGAAAGATTTTATTCAACCGATGTCAGAATTGAAGTGTCTCTCTCTAGCCAAAAGTGTCAAGTCCCCCCAAGTCTTCCCGCTCTTGAATCTTATACCCCGCGCCCCCACCTCACTCGAGCGCACGCACACGAGGGCTGCTGGATGACCTCTGACCCGCCAGCCTGCCTTGCTGATTCTACACCGATGGCCAACCGCTGTATCTATACATCCTGGTGCCAGGAAGTCTGCCTTCCTGGATTAGGCCCCATAAAATCCCACACGAGCATGACCTGGTCACACTTAGGCTTAGAAGTGAAATATACATTGCATGATACCAGAGTAAAAATATACTACAATATCTCATGGAAAATCTATTTATTTTGCTTTTAAAATAATCTCTTGTGTATTTGGAGTCTCCAGGAGTGTAGAAAAGTGTAATCTATCCCTCCAGGTCTTGCAGAGATAATTTTATGATCTGTTTGGGGGCTATTTTTACTCCGTTCAGATTGCTCTGTTTTCTATTACGTAGTTTTATCTATTACATCACATCCGTTCAGGCGGGACAAACCAAACAAGGTAATGGGTGTTGCCAAACGGTTATGCAAATCCACCATCTTTATTACTCTGAAAGAGTTTTGTAGTCCAAACAACTCAAGGATGCCGAAGTGAAGAGATCAATATGTTCCGTTGTTGGATGCATCAATCTATACAAATCATTGCGCCATCCCCCAACATCAGAACCTCAAAGAAGTGCCTGGTCAAATTAAAATTTTCAGGCAGTGTTCCCGCGTCTGTGGGTAAAGTCCTGCTTTTTCAAGGAGTGTTTCAGAAATCTTTTGTCAGTATAGAGTGATTCACTGAAAGACTTTGTTTCGTTGATGGTTCAGTTCCTTCAAGCTATGGAAACGACGGACAAAGTAAAGCAGTAAGCTTGCGATGACACAAAAATAAACTGTATTTCACTTCAATAATATTGCGTGTCAAGGCACTCGTTTTCATTGCATTAGCGTCAGTCTTTTTATTTTGGAGCTGTGCGCTTTATATTTTTGCTTCTTATGGGTGTATTTTGAGTAGTTGTATAAAATGAATTGCATCGAAGGTGCTGTTTTATTCTTGGGGAACACAATACTGTGTTAAATGCATTCGATAGTTTCTTGCTAGCACTAGCATTAGCTTAGTTCGTAGCTTGTTTACAAGAAATGTTCATAAATATTGTGAGGGGATTTATTTTGTTACGCGTCATGTATGTATGGACAAGTCTTCTGCCGTTGACATCTTTTAATTAATCAAAAAGTTTATAGCGCAAGTAAACGCTACTTCGGCTAAAAAACTACAAATATGTCAACCGGGAAGGCACGTATTTTCAGGACTATAAGTCGCTTCGCAGTACAAGTCGCACCAGCCATAAAATGCATAATAAAGAAGAAAAAGAGCATATACAAGTCGCTCCGGAATACAAATCGCAGTTTCGGGGGAACTTTATTTCACAAAATCCAACACCAAGAACAGACATGAATAGGCAACAACAGGCAGTGTGCTAACGTTACATAAACACAAACGAGGAACTGAGAACGTGCCTGACGTAACATATTAACCATTATTCAAATAACTACAACATAAATAATTTTATCAAACCATCCGTGTCACTCCAAATCATTAAATCCATCCAAATCTTCGTCTTCTGTCACTTATAAATAAACAACTCCGCTGACTCCGGAAGTCAGACTCATCGTCCGTTGCAGTTCCAATTATTCTAAAGGTCTAGGGCGCCCTCATGTGGTTTAAAGTGAGAATTACATGTGAAGTGGTAAACGACTAGTAAGTAAGTAATGTGTTAATGATCAAGTAATAATGTGTTAATTTAACATTTAAGTCACCCCTGATTATACGTCGCACCACCGGCCAAACTAGGGGGAAAAAAAACTGCGACTTATAGTCCGAAACATACGGTATCTCATTTTCATTTAAAAAGACCGCACCAAAACGGCTTGGTCTGAGCCGCAATCCAGCTGTCATGCAATCAAAATGAGGAATTCAGACAAAAGCATCGCTGTTGCACTTCATATAGACCACAACTGAATGAGTAAAACAGTCGAATTTATTAGTGATACGTGGGCTTTAATGGTTAATGGACCACCTCGTATCGACAAAAACATAAACACTCAATATGTGCAGTGTCCAATTGCATTTATTAGTAATGACAATTCATTGCTCATTTCTTACATGCAATTCTTGACCAGCTTTCGCATTGAAATGTTTGAGGCAAACGTCACAGTTCTGTCAAGTGGCTCGAATGATGTGGAAGTGCCCTTGACCAAGACGGACTGCCCCCAGTCACTCCTGATGGCTTGTCTTCGTTACCAGGTGAATGAGGAATAGGTGTGAAGCTCTTGGAACAGCAAAGGTCGAAAGGCGCTAGACAAGTAGAGCCCATTGACTATGAAGATTGTAAGTAATCTCAAAATTAGGTTGTGTCCGTCCACGGCGTCCCCTTCCGGCAGCAGTCACGAGCCTCCATTGGCATCTATGGCTGACCATCCAATTTTGCGACAAGTCATCTGTCCTCGCTCCAACTGTCTTTGCCAGCCACCTCTCAGTGATGGGCAGGACAATTGCGAGCTATTCCACGAAAGACCAATGCAGCTGTTGCTTTGCCTTCCATTAAACAACGACTCAATTGTCATCAGGTACATTTGCTAATAATCCATTCATTCACTATATACTGCAGCCTTGATTAACAAATGTATTTCAGTCTCTGACCTTTCACTTGTGCAACGTATGCACCAGTTGACTCAATAAATGCTCAGGGAACCTCATTCTATACATTGAAGTTGTCAATCAGACGCTGAGCAATCAGAATGTCTTTGGTCACAATCACTGCCAGGAGGCGAAACATGGTGGCTTTGACCCGGATGTCATCAGAGGCGCACCTCGGGGCCCGGGTAGGGTTCGGTCCCGCACCAGAATGACAAAGGCTGCGCGATCTCCATCAGCCAGAACTCGCGCTCGTGCAGCTTGGGCCCCTGGAGCACCTGGAAGTAGTGACAGTCACGTCCGTCGTCTGGGTCGTAGGGTGGCGCCAGGACATCCAAGAAAGCGGCGGGTCCCTCCACGGCGTTGATCTGGTGCAGGTTGTCACGGTCGGGCGCAAGCATGCAAGCCTCACTAACGTCCGTGTACTCGGCGTTGGATCGCAGCACCGAGCGCCGCACGACGCCCACCTGCGGCCTGGAGGAGGGCCGCAAGTGGGTGCAAACTGACTGACTGTCCAGCCTGTCGAAGCAGCTGACGCGCAGCTTTCCATACAAGACTTTAAGCGCGCCGTGCATGCCCGGGTGGTCGTGCAGGGGAATGCAGGCGCCGCTCTTTAGCAGGAATACGCCCATGCTGAAGTGCTCTGTCTCGCAGATGTGCATGTAGGTGACCGGGGGGTCGCCGCTTGGACGGGGTGAGTCGACGGCCGGCGGCTGCAGGTGGAGGTCGGTGGCTCGCGCCTGGCTCATGAGGTCAAGCAGCTGCTCGTGCTTGTCGGGGAAGACGTGAAGCGGCTTACAGAAGGTGGCAAGCGCCTGCCTCGCGATCCTCTGCACCAGCGAATTCGTTGCCATCGCAGAACCTTCATGCGCTTTCATCGCCTGACGCCGGTGAGCTAGCTAGCTAGCTAATTGTGCGAGCGAGCTAGTGGTTGCTCTCGCGAGCATCCGAGATGGTTTATTCTGCTGTCACGACTCACTACCGTCCAGCAAAACTCTAACGGACCGACAGCGAGTCCCTGAAGCCTCTGAATACTGAGAAATTGGTTACATGGAAAATAAGCTTGACTTACATTCAGGTGCTGTGCGTGTCAACGACAGGTTGCGGTGAGACCGGGTGATCCACAATCGAAGCAGCGTGAGCCTTCAAACTTCCTCCGTGGATCTTGTCTTTTTTTCCTCTCCGTCACGTGATCGTTTTGCGTTTGAAAACGTGGGGGAAAAAAGTCGACAATACAAAATTTGACACATTCTCGGAGAAAGATTACTGATTAAAATAAAACACAACAATCCAATTTGGGATATGGAATCGGTTGACACTGCCGGTAACAACCTGTTAGAGGGATACTTTTATTCTGGTTATATTAGGTTTTTCTTCCCCCCATTAACTAAATAACTTTTAGACTATTGGACTTGTTTTCCCAAATTTAAAAAAAAACCTTCTGGCTGTTTTGCATTAAAAATACAATCATTGTTGCCCAATGAAGATTTGAAAAACAGAAGTGTTTTTAAGGCTTGTAGCCTATATGTAAAAATAAAATCATGTGATTCTTGTCATATTGTGTTTCCTCCCAAAAATAAAATTCTTACCATGTGAATTATTCTCCCCTTTTTTTTCTATTTTATAGTGGATGTGGGTTAGGAAACGAGCTGGTTGCTGTCACTCCTGCATGATCATTTCCGCATTTCTATGTTTATCCATTTGATATTTATGGTCCTTTTGAACACAGAATGGAGACTCACCGCATATTGTGCTTTTCTACATTCCGTACTCAAAGCACTTCATTCACACCGTTACCTCATTCGACTACTGACGTCGCAGCATCACGAGCACCTGGTGGTTCAGTTCCTTGCTCAAGAACACTTTTACATGGTTGCAATGGCTGTGGATCGAACCCGCAACCTCTGACTTGCCCCAGCTGGATTATTGAACGTTCAAATTGTTGACCTTTATGAGACGGACAGGACGTTGCAAGAAACACAAAGTGTGCTTTTGATTTAAAAGCATTTTAATGTCTTTTTGCATTTATGTAACAGAGAGAGGGAGAGCGAAAGAGAGAGAGAAAGAGAGTGCAGGAGAGGGGAGGAAAGGGGGGGGGAGTATGGAGGTGCTCATCGAACTAGCAGTGACCCCCCACAACCGCTCAACACACGGCCGTGGCATTATCGATGGTGTGGGACAAACTAACGACGCATCGGTGCTGGTTACTACGTTTACGGTGACCACGGCACGGCGCGCATACACACTACACGCTGAAAAGAGAGGGAGGGATAGGAAAAGAGTGCCAGTCAGGTGTGGGGAATGAGCGCACCCAAAAGCCAGGCTGCCTCTCATTGGCTGCTTTGTTACCAGGCAGAATAGGTACTTGTTCTGGTCAGCAGTTCATTGGAAGAGAGAGAAAAGGAAATGAGAACCAAAGAAAACGCAAGCAACCATCAAAAAGCGCCAAGCGACTTTAGTGTTTCTAAATGTGATGAGAAGAAGACAAAAGTTTTGAAACGCCAGCACACGTCAGGAAGATCAACATCCTTTTCAGTTTTACTCTTCCTTTACTGACAAAGTTTCAGTGCATCAAGCAGATTAGTAGAGGCGAGACTATGGCAGATTAGTATTTTTTATACACAACTTGTACATATTCAGCAGTTAAGATGAAAACCTGGACCAGGATTATATCCGGACAGAATCAGATCTGGACTCAACAAGGACGAAACCAGGATTGGAGACCGAACTGGGATTAAAGCAGAATTGAATTGAATCTGGGTTAAATTGGGACCAAATGAAGATTAAACCTGAACTAAATTCTATAGAGTACACACATTTGTAACATTGAGAATAGGTTGATTGTTGTTTTTCTTATACACAACTTGTACATACGTCTCATAAACCAAGCAAAACTAGTCGCGGCCCAACAGGATCACCATGAAACCACGACAGAACGGGACCACTCAAAAACCTTCAACAAGCTGTCATCAAGCCACAAGTGGTCCCAATCAGACCCAAAATTGGTAGAAACAAGGACTAAATCTGGATTGAATTTTCACTGTACAAATTTTAAACCCGGACTAGACAAAACCTGGATTAAATTTCATCTGACCAATGATTAAATCTCAGATAAACCAGGAGCAAACTTGGACTAAACCAGAAATGGAGCAAACCTAGGATTAAAGACCAGACCAATGACCAAATCTGGATCCCATTTGGCCCAAACAATGGTCCAATCTGTGGTTAACTCGACTTGGACCAAATCAGATTAAAACATAGTTCTGTAAAACCCAGACTGAACCAAAATAGGATTTGCACCAGGATTAAACCCGGGTCCAACCAGAACTAAACTTGGACGGGACCAGTATGAAACCGAAACTAAGCAAACAAACAAACAAACAAACAAACAAACAAACAAACAAACAAACAAACTAACTAACTAACTAACTAACTAACTAACTAACTAACTAACTAACTAACTAACTAACTAACTAACTAACTAACAAACAAACAAATTAAAAACTAGTTTGAAGCAGGACTACGTACAGCTCTGAGCCGGGGAGGATTGTCGTTAGGCACAGAGTGGACAACATGGGTTCCAAGGGGACCCATGAGGGCGTGGCTCGCATGGGAAGAAGGCAAAAAGGAAGGACGAGAAGAAAGGGAGTGAGGAAGAGGAACAAGAGGAATCTGTGGGAGCATCCAGGTGGCTAAAAGTGGAAAGGTTACACGAGACTAAAGTGGTTATCGTCATGACGTCTTCTTCATAGTTGACATTTTACGACTATGAGCGGCGTAAAATCGAGACAGTTGGGTTGACACAGTAACAGCCCACAGGCCGCCGGGAACGAGCCGATCGGCACCACAGGGACTAACGGGAAC
Organism: Syngnathus scovelli; assembly: GCF_024217435.2. Taxonomy (NCBI): domain Eukaryota; kingdom Metazoa; phylum Chordata; class Actinopteri; order Syngnathiformes; family Syngnathidae; genus Syngnathus; species Syngnathus scovelli. The sequence goes on from NC_090858.1 coordinate 13,946,765, forward strand.
AGGAAGAGGAAGAAGAGGAAAGGGGGAATGAGGATTTAGTTGTTGGTATTTATTTCTTCTTGCTGAAGAGACTGAAGCGTTTCTCTTTGTCTTTGTCGCGCTTGCCCGGGCTGGACTCAGCCGCCGCTACCTCGGCCGAAGCCGAGGTGGGCACGGTGACCGTGCGACCCGCCGAGGCCGGCATGGTGTGGGCACGGGTGGTGGTGGACGCCGGCGTGCTGTGGCTGCTTGGAGTCACTTCGCCCTTCTCGCCCATAATGGCCGCTGAGATGCTGGAGATCCACGAGTTCATCTCCTCCTGCGCAGCAAAAATATCACACAAACGACATGAGCGTTAGCATTAGCATTCATGGGACTTCTTTTGTGACGTGAATTTACGTGGGCAACATTTGCGTTTGTCGTTGTCTAAAATTTGAACTAAACCTGAGCTACAAATGAATTAAGCATAGACTGAATCCAAATTAATCATGGACCAAAATTGGACTAGACCGCACCTTAATGAAAGGAAGGACTGAACAAGGATCACACCACAGCTAAACCTGGATTAAAATAAAACTATACCATGACTAATCCTAAACTCAAGCAGGATGAAAATGAAAGAGGATTTAACTAGGGTTGAGCAAAGCGATAACTGTAGTAAAGATAGACTGGATCAAGACTGGAACAAGATTTGGGTAAACCGGAACAGAATTAGGGTTAACGCAGGATTAAACCTGGGTAAAGCAGTACTGAATGATAATAAACCTGAACAAAATCAGAATTCAATCTGGACAAAATTGGATTTACCCAGAACTAAACTGAGATTAATCCAGTAGCATGATCAAAGCAGGAATAACATTTGTCTTAAATCTTGTCAATCCAATACAAAACCACCTATGGAGCACAAAATGGATTCAGTCAGAACTGAAGATTAATGGACGGGTCGTTACTCACATCATCTTTGGCTTGGAAGAGATACTCGTTGCCATCAGTGACTCTGTAATGATCAAAGACACAATTATTACAGGACACTGACATCCATCTGTCCGTCCGTTCATCCATATCCATCGATCCATCCATCCATCATTTTTCAAGCAGTGTTCCCACATCTGTGGACAACGTCCTGCTTGTTCAAGGATGACTGTTTCAGAAAACTTTTGTCAGTATAAAGAAGGATTCGCCGAAAGACTTTGTTTTGTTAGTGGTTCAGTTCCTTCAATCTATGAAAACGACACACAGTAAAGCCGTAAACTTGAAATGACACAAAATGAATCTGTATTTCACTTTCATATTATTGCGTGTCTATGATGCCCTCATTTTCATAGCATTAGGGTCAGTCTTTCTGCTGATTTTAGAGCTGTGCACTCTGTTTTCACTTCTTAGTGTATTTTGAGTACCGTATTTTCCGGACTATAAGTCGCTCCGGAGTATAAGTCGCACCAGCCATAAAATGCCCCAAAAAGTGAACAAAAAACATATATAAGTCGCTCTGGAGTATAAGTCGCATTTTGGGGGGCAATTTATTCGACAAAATCCCACAACAAAAACAGTCATGACCGAGCAACAACAGGCTAAACGATAGCAACAACAGGCTAAACGATAGGTATGCTAACGTGACAAACACAAACAAAGAGCTGAGAACGGGCCTGACGTAACATATAGAGTGATTAAGGACAACTATTACATGAATAACATGTTTATAAAACCATCGGTGTCACTCCAATTCATTAAATCCATCAATCATTCGATACGATAGCAACAGGCTAAACAATAAGTATGCTAACGTGACAAACACAAATGAGGAGCTGAGAACGGGCCTGGTGTAACAAATAGAGTGATTTAGGACAACTATTACATAAATAACATGTTTATAAAACCATCGGTGTCACTCCGATTCATTAAATCCATCGATCGTTCTTTGTCAACAATGGGTGCACGCGGCTGAGGGCGCTTGCACTTCAAAATATTCCATAGGCTCATATAACGATAGATAAACTATATTTCAAATAACTATAATATAAGCAATAATATTATCAAACCATCCGTGCACTTTAAATCCATTAAATCCATCGATCAAATTCCTCGTCCTTTGTCAACATCGCCACGCGTGCGCCCTGACGTCAGCCTCGTCTTTATTCCACAGATCTAGTATATAACTATATTGTAGCGTTAACAAAGTACAAGGAAAGACGTGGGGTTGGTAAACGGCTCTTTATTAAACAAAACAAACTTCCAAGCGTGTGGCGGCGTGGACTTCCAGACACGAGAGCTCCATGGCATAGGACCGGGCGTGCGTAATGGCCATGTACGAGCCCCATGCACCGTTCGCGGACAGCCACTCGGCCGACCCCCGACTCAGTAGAGTAGGACCGGGCGTGCGTAAAAGACATAATACTTTTTCAAACCTTCTATATCACTCCAAATCCTTAATTCCTTCAAACTCTTTGTACTCCGTGTCACTTAGAAATGATCACCGCTAATGATGCCGGTAGTCCTTACGTGGATATGTTTGTCCTTTATGTAAACAACCGCCGCGCCGTGCCACTGACGTCACTTGAAATAGTAATCCATTGGTACATCAGGGTTCTCCAAACTTTCTTTCTGCTGCTCGATTACTGTTTTCAGCTGCATATTTTACAACTTGAAGTTTGTAACTTGCAAAATATGAGTTTCTTTTTGGTGCCATTTTTCTTAAGCCCACCCAGTTGATGAGTCACGGCCAACGGTGAAATTTAGAGCGCCCTCATCCAGTTTTGTCTGAAAATGTAATTTTTTTCAGATGTAGTTTTTTTGTTTTGTTTATTTGGTTGTTTTATCAAAGTCAAAGTCTGCTTTATTGTCGATTTTTTTTCATATACCAAGACACACAAAGAGATTGAAATTACGTTCCCACTATCCCTCGGTGAGATAGTACACATATGCATACAAGCAACACAAAAAAAAAAAACCAAGAAGGCACAAACAATGAATAAATAAGAGTGTTGAATAAATGAAAAATAAACAAATAATAATAAATAATAATAATAAATATAAGAGGAGCAAAAATGGAGCAAGTGTACATACAGCAGACAGTGGACTTGGATATGGTGCTTTAAAGTGTTAATTGCTTTATTTGATGTTTTCTTTATTTTTTATGATTTGAATATGTTCAAGATAAAGATATAAAAGCATGTGAAGTGATCAACTATACTAAAAATAACATGGGAAGTGGTCCACTATACTTGTAAGTAAGTGATGTCTTAATGATCAAGTAAAAATTTGTGAGAAAACACATATATAAGTCGCTCCTGAGTATAAGTCGCCCCCCCCCACCCAAACTGTGAAAAAAACTGCGACTTATAGTCCGGAAATTACGGTAGTTGTATCAGATGAATTGCATCGAACATGCTGTATTACTATTGGGGAACACAATGTGTTAAATACATTCGTTAGCTTCCCGCTAACGATAGCATTAGCTTACTGGTTAACTTGACTGCAGTGCTTGTTTACAAGACGTGTTCATTAATATTGTGAGGGGATTTATTTTGTCTCGTGTTATGCATGTATGGACAAGTCATCTGAGTTGACATCTTTTAATCAATCAAAAGGTTTGTGGCGCAAGTAAACGCTACCATGGCTAAAAAACAAATATGTCGACCGGAAAGGGTGGTGCACATCTTGCGGCCTGGAGGGTGTGGGGTTAGGATCATTTGCATTTAAAGAGACCGCACCAAAACTGCTTGCTCTGAGCTGCACCTCAGAACAAGTATAAAAGAAGGAAGGACCTGTGATGCAATCAAAATGAGGAATTCAGATAAAAGCATCGCTGTTTCACTTTATATAGACCACAACTTAATGAGTAAAACGTAGAAAGGAAGAATTTCTAAACGTGATATGTAAGCTTTAAGCAAAGGCAAGTTGCTTGTTGGTGTGACGGCGGCGGCGATAGACTGACTTGAGCTTGAAGACGTGTTTCTTCTTCTTGTATCCAAGCGCCACCTCGCAGGTGGCGTCTTTGAGTGCGACGGGGATCTCGCCGTGGTAGGGGATGCCCTGTGTGGCACTCTTCTGGTCCTTGTAGAAGCCCAGTTCCTGGTGGTTGAGCACGCAGAACACGTGGTGCCATGACCTGCCGCACGGGACACAGGTACAATCACCCCCGTGACCACCACGACAGGATGCAGTAGTCCACATTTCATGGTTATTGTCCTGCTTCTTCTGCCATGTGCACTTTGGCCACCAGTGGTCAGTAGAAGATGACAACGAAGCATGTTTGCCTTTTTTGTTAAGTGTAATGAACATACACCTTCTCTTGTGCTGTCCATCTGTAGGCGTGGCAAAAGCTTTTGGGCTCCAATATGTCTCAATTCAAGGTTTGTAATTTGACGCCAGATTGGTTAGCCTGTCTGTGGCATGTTTGCGTGACGGTAACGGTGCGTGTACCTGCTGGACGCTTTCTTGTTGTGGCCCTCCCATTCATGCTTGCGGTGCAGGAAGCCCTCCATCTGCGAGTTGGCCGAGAGTGCCTCCTGCTGGCTCTTGACAGGCAGCGTGGCCGCCTGCTGGCCAGCTTTGCCTTTGAGGGCGGCCCCGGGGGACCCGGCGGGGCTGGACTCTGACACACCGTTCATCGCCTCGGCATCCTCCTGGAAATACCGCAGCAGCGTCAGGGCCCGCACACCCGCAGAGAATCATTACTATTATTACTCGTATGATTAGGAGCAAGATTAGAATAATTGGTTTGTTTTGGGTATTAAGAGCGGCAGCATGCAGAGCACAGCACAACCACAGCGTTGCTGAGGAGACACGCCACACATGGGCACCAAAGATCAAGAAAGAGCGTATGTGAAACAATGGCCGGCTGGCTGCCTCATAGCAACGTTGATTCCTGGGCCCTTTCCTTTGACCACCAGATTTGTTCAGGTTTAGTCCTGCTTGAATCCAGGGTAAATCCAGGTTGGGGTTAGTCCTGCTCCATTTAGAATGAATTCCTGAATGAATCTGGGTTTTAGTCAGTCAGATTTAAGTATCATTCAACACTGATTTTTCAGATTTTCTTGTCTTATAATGGTTTAGGATTAGGTATGTCCCGTCCTGGCACAGTCCATGTTTAGACAATGTTTAATCCAGGTTTAGTCCATGTTTCATCCTGGCCCCGTTGTGCTTTACCGCTGGACTGATTACACTCTCAATCAAGAGTCATTCTAGTCCTGTTTTGGTTCATGTTTAATCCTGGTTTTGTTGTGCTTCATTTATGGTTAACGCTGGGATTCATCCATTGTTATTTTAACCTAGGTTTATTTATCGTTGAATTCAGTATGGGTTAAATCCCGGTAAAGCACGGGGATGAATCCAGGTTTTGAGAAGGATTCATCCATCATTCACTCGTTTGAGTTCAATCGTGGTTCGTTCAAGGTGTAGTCTAGTCTTGGTCCCGGTGCAGAATTGCAGAATTACTTGAATGCAGGTGTGGTCCTGGTTGAATTCTGAATTTCAACGCAGTTCTCTTTTAGACGACAGTAGGACTGCCTAAATCCAATCAAGACAGTTTTGGGTGCAACCTGATGACGAGCCTCATGATTTGAATCAGGCATTTGAATTGTTGAAGAAGACGACAAAGGAGGAGAATGAATGTGAGCGGCTCATGCGGTCGCGTCATGCAAGGCGGTAAAACCATCTCAAACAATCAAGTCCCACTTGGGTGCAATTGCTTGGAACCACACCTCGCCCACGGCAAGCCGATCCCAAACGACTGGTCGGTCGGTTCATTACCACGCCTTGCAAACGCTTCGCTGGGCCGGAGCCGAGTGGGGAGGGACGGAAGACCAATCCTGCTTCCGGCTCCAGCGGGAACTCGCGCAGACGGGTTTTCCCAAGCGAACCTCGGAGGTGCTCCGGAAGGGTTGCTCGCAACAAGTCAAGTTGGCAGCGGCGGCGTGCTCGACTGGCCCGCGCCACTCAACTGGCCCGCGCGGCTCGATTTGAAACCACGTCAACACTCGCCTGGCTCTCTAAGTGCTCTGGCATTGGCTGGTGACCAATCCAGCGCATGGTCTGAAAACGGACGCTTCTTAATGATTATTAATTCATGCTCACGACAACCTAGTGACGAAATGATGTCCGTCTGCTTCCAAATATGACAAGCGGCGCACTCTGACTTAATTCATGCGATTTACCAAATGTGATGCTGTAAATCTAAATCTGTCATTAGTTCCGAAAACAGAACAATACAGCGGAGCTTCTCATTGAAGAGTGTCATGTTTGACATTGGAAAAGTTTTTTGGCGTTTTCAACACCTGCGCGTATCCATGAAGAGGCATGTGACACACGGACAAACAAAAAGTGGAGGGCGGCGCTCGGGTCGGGACATTCGAGACCTTTTATTGCCTTTGTTAATGGAGACGTGACGTGTCAAAACATGCACAAATGAAGACAATGAAATGGTTCAAATGAGATGAGAAGACAACAAAAAGAAACGTGTGGGAAAATGACAACAAAAAGACAACTGTCGTGAAGACCCCAGACCAGACATGGGCAAGCTACGGCCCGCGGGCCACATCAGGCCCACGGGGCCGTTTAATCCGGCCTGCCAAACCATACAAATAAATTGTATGATTAAACCAGTGGTTCTTAACCTTTTTGGAGGTACCGAACCCCATCAGTTTCATATGCGCATTCACCGAACCCCATCAGTTTCATATGCGCATTCACCGAACCCCTCTTTGGGGGGGGGGGAATGACATACCAGCAAATCTGTGTGACTTCTGCTGTTGCCTTTGCAAGACCAATTCAGATATGCGTTATTGCGAATTTACAGGACATTCAGGTGTGTTCGGTCATCCGCGGGGGGGCGGACGGGGCAATGACATACCAGCTCTGCCGAACCCCTGAAGCCGACTCACCGAACCCCTGGGGTTCAATCGAACCCAGGTTAAGAACCACTGGATTGAACAATTTTTGGGTCATTTTTCTCCAGTAGATGGGGAAACGCGCGCCCGCGCATTTACTCCGGGAAGCCGTGTCAGAACGCTCAGAGCACACTCACAATTGTGTGTACGTACTCAGTAGTATGGACCCGGCGCACTCCGTTCTCTATTTCTATCAGTGCCGAATTTCGAGTGTGGGCTGACGTCAGCATTCTCATAATTCGTGCGCTGAGCTTTCAGATACAGCTTTACGCTAAAGTCACCCACAAACCTTCCCCTGGAATCCTTCCATTAAAATGAGTGGCCCAAGGAAAAGAAAGGCGGACACTGAATGCCGAGTGTTTAAAAAAGAGTGGACAATTTGGCTCGACTGACGTGTGTGAGCAGACGTTCAGCCACGTGAACATCAACAAAGCCCCGTCACAGATCTAGGTTTAACGGAGACCTCGGCTCTATCCTAAGAATTGCCACAACAAATTTGACTCCAGACCATGATGCACTAGCAAAACACGGGAGACCAACAACACTGTTCCCACTGAAAATGAAGGGGAGTTTTTCTAGTTTGTTGTAAAAAAAAATGCATTTTGAAAATATTTGTATAATTTGTACAAATAGCAGGGATTAAAACTAGCGACCATTCTCATTTTTAAACAATACAGAATGCTCAAGGACATTGATGCACCACCTGTTTGCGACTAGTTTGCCCACCCCTGCCCCAGACCATTTCTCAACGTACAAGAGCGAATGTCGACTTTACTTGAGTGACATCTGAGGAGCTAAAGCGCTTTCCATGTCTGCTGTGCTCACGTGTTGATGAGTTTGTAGAAGGTCACGTAGAGAAGAAGCAAGGACATTAAGAGCAGAGTGGGCAGGAGGATGGGGGGTTCAAGCTGGGGGGGGGGGGGGGGGGGGGTAGAGTCAAAGAGGAAAGGAAGAAAAAAGATAAGGCAAAAAAAATGAGGGAGGAAAATAATGTGAACTTGCGCCTTATGTGCACCATGCATATACGCAAGTCAACACAAAAGACAAGAAATGAGAAAGGAAAAAAAAAATGAAAGCACTCCAGCTTGTTTGTCGCACTTGGTGCAGAGAAAACGTTGGCAGGCGGGAGGCTCGTGGGCATCTTCACCTTGAGCCCTCTTATTGCTCAGCTTGTCCTGCTCGATTTTACTCGCTGGTTTGCCGTTCATGACAGCGTTTTAGTCTTCAAGCACATCTTTGATGGCACGGCGAGTCTCCATTTTCAGATTATTCCAGACTTTGCTTCCCTCGCTTTGCTTTTGGATGAAACTGCCGGTTGTGTTTTTTCTCAATGCTTTTCTCTTGATTAAGTGACAAATTCCCAATGTGAAGGGGATGGATGGAGAGAGGGAGGGTCTGCGCCCAGGGGTGTGTAGTATGTTTGTATGTATGTGTGTTGCTACTGCAACGGTGGGTGTCCACGCGCGTGCCGCTTTTGGGTGTTGTAGTATTGCTGGTAGGTGGGCGAGCGGTAACTAACCCTGGTGGAGTCCGGCTCGCCACTCGGCCCGTTCTGACTCGCCACGTCACCTTCCCTGAACACACAAGAAAACAACAAGTGTGTCGACAAAATTTGGAAATGTTAGCATGCAAACGTTAGCACGCGACAAAACCTTTGCACTCCAAAGGTTTGTAACCTTAAAGACCTAAGTCGAAGTATATGGGATCTTTGTCAGCCCCAATGGTGGCTGGTAAATTTTGCTTTTCCTTGAGGTGAATGGTTTGCTGAGGACACGTATGAAGATGTGCGCCGTGGACACATGAAGTGAACGTAGCTGCCGATGTAGAAAGATGACCGCGCTGGCGCTCACCTTTGCTGCGCGGCGGGTGTCGCCTCGGTCACCGCCGGCTGCTTCTTCCTCTCTTCCTCCTCTTGCCTTCTTCTCACTTCCAATAATTCCATCTGAAAGCGCAGGCATGCACACATTAGGACAGACACACAATTGTTCCTTGACAGGTTGGGCGCTGTTGGACTTGAAGGCTTTCACTGAGCGGTGCTTGTTTGGCTTGGCATGCTCGCCTTAGAGTTAGGCTCAACACGGGTGGTGAAATTATTGCCTTTTGTTTTGCATCAGCTTGACCGTCAAGTCGGAGCGAGCAGGCTGGGCCTCTTCTGGTAAGACCAGAACTACGTGTCTCACCGTGGTCAACCTTTCCAAGGCAGCAAAGCGTTCCTCCCAGGTGGCGGCCGACTTCTCAAAGGCCTCGTGCCTCTTGATGAGCTTCTCCACGTCGTCCACGCTCTGGCCCATCTCGCGGCTGGACAAGTAGGACTCCTGACCCAGGAGCCAGGCCTCGGCCACACCCGCATCCCGCGAGAACTGATGCACCTCCAGCACTGTCAGCAACAAAACAAAGCGGCCCTGAAGTCACCCGCGACAAGGCAGGGGCAAGGTGGCGGCGGTTGCGCCATTTTGCCGCCATCGGTTTTGCCACTATCAGGCGCAAGGCCTCACCCAGTCGCAGCCACTCCCAGCGGTCCTCCCACTTGTCAATCATTTCCTTCCGCTTGTCCGTCAACTGCAGCAACTTTTCTTTGATCTGAGGACGCGCACACGCAATGTAACACAAACGTAAATTCCAGTTGTTGCTTGTTGCTTTTTTTGGGGTTTTTTTTGTTTTAGCAGACAATGATAAAAAGGTTTACACAACTGGGACTAAAGCCAATTTAAGACTTCTCCTAAATCTCCTAAACTACTTGAAACAAGGGATTCAGGCAAATGACAGCTAGGTAGTCGTGTATGTGGACCCACACACCTCATCCGAGGCATAATGCTTCCTGGCCAGCAGAGATTTTCCCAGCTCGATGCAGGTGGTGAAGCTGTCATTGCGTGCGTCGATCTCGGCCTTGATGCCCTGGTGGTTGTTCATCAGAAGCTCCACCGACGACACGTCACTACACAACGGCCGCACGCGTTACTACGCCAGCCGCAAGGGCCCACACTTAACCATATTTGTTACGTGCACGCATGAGGAGAGGACTGCGGCTGGCTAACATTGTTACTAGAACAATGTGCACGCAGGTTTGATTTTTGTACGCTTGGGGTCGCCTGCGTGTTTCACGCTCACACTGTGGCACATCCAGAGTCGGTGAGTGACGTGGGTGCTGCGTGTAGCGTTGGCTCTTGTGCACTCAGGTTAGCAGCCGGCTTTTTTTGTCATCAAATTATTCAATGAATTGTTTCAGTTGCAAGTGAGTGTGCGCGCGCACCGCGGCTTCTCCTGCGCCTCGATGAGTCGGATGACGTCGTCCATCCACAGCATGAGGTCTCGCACCAGGCTGAAGAACCGGAACTTGTCGCCCGTGTCGGCCAGCTTGCCCCGTCGACCCTCGGCTGCTTCCAGAAGGTTCTTCCATGCCTCCAAGACCTGAACGGCACGCACGTGCACACGGGGCCACGTGTACGTTTAGACGACGCAAACGCTCAGCAGCGCTTGCCCGTCGGCTACGTTGATGAGGTTACATCTAGTCAACGGCCGCCAATCAAAAAAGTGTACGTCATCATGTCAACACACAACACAATAAAATCTGATCGAAAATGATAATGATGATCCCAATTCATAGCTGGTGTGTTTTTCAATCACTGTGAGCCCACATAGGGCTGGGCTAAGTCGGTCATGTTGACGTTGAATGTTTGGCATGTGATGATGAAGACATTAAGTCGACATTCACACGGCAAGTCGAGAAGCCCAATTTGGAATTTTGATCTCACGTGACAAAAACCAATGTGACTCGTAATGTGAACGGAATGCGTCAGATGGAATGACGGGCACGCCGTGGATAGATATAGATACCATTTGCTTTATGTCAAATGTATGCTTTATGAAAATGCATGATGACATGATGATGACATGAAAGAAATTCCACCAAGAGCAAAGCAAAAACAAAACAATGGAACCGAGTTGCAGTGTGAACGTAGCCCAAATGCTATTGTGAAGTCCATCAATAGACTTGATGGGCGGCATCTGATTGATGTTTGACGAGAAGAAAGACAAAGCTGCTCCATGCTGAGTTTTAAAGTCCTTGTCAAGTGAAAACAAAAACATCGGGCCACTTAGTGTAGTGGACGCTTGATACCGACTAGCCTGCCCAAAAAGAGAATAAAAGAGGAGGTGAAAAAAAAAATCTAGCTGGTCTCAAAGACTGTGCAAGGGCGCTGAAAGCACGCCCCACCTAACTGTCAATCAAATAGAACAAGTGGAAAAAAACTTGGACCTTTCACTGTGTGACTTGTGGCCCTGAAAACGCAACTGTGTGAACCTTCAGGTGGCTGCATAGCTGCAGCTTTCCAGAGACATGGCCGCATCATGTCAAAGTTATCAAAGGACGAGGCTCAATTTAAAAATAGGAATCCAACACTAAAACAAAACAAGGACCAGCATGGCCAAGAGCAAGCGCAACAACAAGTACAATGGCTCATTGGAGTGCGAGTCAAAACCCAAAGAGGAGTTTCTCTTGGATGAGGCGGCGCAGCCACACGGACGCAAAGCCAAAGTTGCCGCTCAAAGCTCACCTCTCCCTTTTGCTTCTGCACGGACAGGAAGGAAAGGAAGCAAGGGAGGGTGTGAAAACAAATGCAACACAGCCAACAATGGTCACAACACAGCATCAGCTTTGCCTTTGAGGGCATCAAGTGGCTCTTTTGGAGTCAGCAATGTGACGAGAGGACCTTCAACTTTTCTGGCCATTCCAACTGCGTGTGCATGTGCGTGTGGGCCTTGTTTGGGCTGACCTCTCCTTCCCGCTTCTGGATGTCGTCTGCTTTGTCGCCTGCGTACGCTGACTGCAGACGGACGGCATCTTCTTGAAGCTGACGCACCTGAAACGGCCGACACGTTTCCTTACCGCCCTTGCAAAATGTTGGCGCCGCTACCAAACAACTTGCTTTGGGGGCGAAGGGGGTCAGACGACATGAATTCAGTTCACGAGAAGAAGTGCTAAAGTGCCACCTGCGTGCCGAGCGCCTGGATGTCGTGTTGGAAGGCGGTGTGCATCCTCTGCAGCGTCTCCACTGTGTTCTGGTCGCGGCCCAGCTCCTCGGGCAGCTTCTTGTGCTTGTCAAGCACGCGGGCCAGGATTTCCTTGGCGTCGTGGTAGAACTTGTGCAGCTCGAAGGAGGCGGCCAGGATCTGCGTGCGCGTGTCAATCAGCTCCAGTAGGTCAGCCCAGGCCTCGTTTAGGCCATCCTTCCACTCTGCCACGGTGGCCGCGTCGCCATGCCCTGCGTTGATCAGCTCATCTGCCAGACGGTTTACACCGTCTACGCGCTCCTGCCCGATGTTGCCCGTGTCCCGAGCAAACTCGCGGAAGCGCTCCTGCAGCATCTGGCAGAAAAACACAAGTCGGTGCAAGTGGCCAAGATTCGGAGGGACACAGAGGCTCCGTGGCTCTCTCCCTCCTGGTCTTGGCGCGCCAAGCGTGCCTGGTTGTAGGTGACTCTGCGGTTCGACTCACGGTGACGTGTTCGTAGTCCTGGCCCAGCTCGTGTGAGCCAGCCACCACCTCCCTCTCGGCGATCCACTGCTCCAAGTCGTCCACTTCGCGGTTAAGCTGGAAGAGGCGGAAGCGCTCGTCTAGCTTGCCTCGGCGCTCTTCCGACAGGTCTTTGAGGCCGGCGTACAGCTTGTCCACCTGCGACTGGCGCATGCCAATGCGCTCGCTGTGGCGCCGCTCGGTCAGCTTGGGGCGTGCTTTTGCGCATGCCAAACAGCTGGGCGGGCGGGCGCCTTACCTGTCAGGGTGTTCGACGGCCACCAAGCCTCTGCTGGTTGCTGACAGCTGGTGGACGGTGTCGGCGTAATCCTCCACCGCCTGCTCCAGGATCTGATGCTTCTTCAACATGGCCACCGAACTCTGCTCGTCCTGAAAACCACCTCAACTGGTCTTCACTTGCACAAAGCGGTCTTAGCATTAACATGTGGCTAAGCGGCGCGGGGAGCCCACCTTGGCCTTCTCCTCGGACATCATGTAGAGTTCCTGCTCGCTCATCCAGGCTTCGGCCTCAGCTGCGTCAAAATAGTACTGCTGCGCCTCGTGGGCCTCGCTGAGGCGAGCGTGGCGCTTCTCCGTCTCCTGGCGAATCTGCTCCCACAGCGAGCGCAGCTCGGCCAGACGCCGGCGGAGCAGCTCGGTTGTGGGCCTCTCCTGCCGCAAGATGTGCTGGCTGCGCTCAAAGATGTCATCGTAGCGCGGTTGGTGGCCCCGGATCTCCTTCTGCAGGGTCTAAGGGGGAGTGAAAGGATACTCTGGTTCCCTCCGCTCGAAAGAAAATGAGATCAGACCGGACGGGATTCCTACCTGGTTCTTCTTGATCAGGAGCTGCACCGTCTGGAGGTTGTGGCCGTGGTCTGTGGACGTGGCCAGGGCCATCCTCTCCTCCACCCAAAGCTACCAAAGATGGGCGAGAAGGATGAGGATGACAAAAAGAGGACGAAAAGGAGAACGTGGAGGAGGACCGTAGTAGTGGGAAGTCAATGAAGGAGGCGAAAGAAGATGCGTGTGACAGAAGGAGGACAAAAGAATGAGAGGAGGGCGAGCAGGAGAGAGGGTGAGGACGAGGCAGAGGAGAAGGCAGGGACGCAAAGGTTGAAGGGAAAGGGTGGCGTACGATCTCATCCTCCACGTCGCGGTTAAACTGGTGGATCTCGCGGGAGGCCATCAGGTTGTCGCGCCGGCTCTGGAGCGGTGCCCGGAGTGTGCCCAACTTGCTCTCCACGCTCCTGCGCTGGCTGTCCACCTCCTCCGAGCCTTTGCCCTCGCGACTCAGCGCCTGCGACTGGCTCTGCAGCTCATCCACCTCCTTCTGGCGTACCTCCACCTGGCTCTCCAGCATCTGCCGAGGGAGGCCTGCCGTCAGCCCCTGGGCATGTAACGCTGCCTTCCACGAACGCCTGCCCGCCCGCCCACCTGCTGCTTCTTGAGCATGATGTTGACGGAGGTGAGGTCTTTGCCGTAGTCGTCCGACTGCAGCTGCGCGTCCAAGCCGGCCAGCCATTCGTCCAGGTCGGCGCAGCTCTGCGCAAACAACTCAGCCTTGTTGGCATCAAACAGGCACTCGGCTTTGATCTGCGTGCTGGACTCCAGCTCCTCCCACATCTTCTTCAGCCCGGCCAGCTTCTCGTGCACCATGGCCTCAGTCTCGGGCTTCTCCGCCATCAATGCCTCGCCATCCTGCCGCCGCACGTTGGTGGGAGCAAGTCGAAATGGGGAAAATGGGAAAAAAGCTTTTCGTCAAAGCACCGCCAGAAGGCCAGCAAGTTTGTGTTGGCTAAATGACCTGACCTTCTGGATCTTGTCCAGCCATTCCTTGTTGGACTGCAGCTCGGCCATAAAGGCTTGGTGCTTGAGCCACTTGCTGTGCAGGTTGCGTGCCTCGTCGTATGTCATGTCTTGAGCCGTCAGCATCTTCTCGTTGATCCACAGGCTCAGCTGAGTGCAGTGCGCCCACGTTAGCCGAGCAGAAAAAAAAAAAAAGAAGCAGAAGAATGTCCGCTTCTGGCTCACCTCCTGACAGTCCTGCAGGAACTTCTGTAGGTCCCGGTTGTCCTTCAGCCTCATAAGGAGATCGCTGGCCGCCGCTCGGTTCTTCTTGTGCCTAACAAACAAAAATTCAGCTGCCAGGACCCTCGTTGGAATGGCTTCATCTCAATCAAGCACGCAGGGAGGGTGTGTCGGACCTTTGGTGGATGGAGTCCACCTTGTCCTGGATGCGCTCGGTATTGATGTTGCCGTCAGCAACCAGCCGTCGTCCCGTGTCCACCACACTGCTGAGCTTCTCCTCGTTGGCGTCCATGGTGGTCATGAAGTCCTCCTGCTTCTTGATGGCCGCCTCGGCGCCCTCCAGCGTGGTGGGCATCTCCGTGTGGGCCAGCACGTACTCCTGCCGCAGGCACACAGATGTGAGGGACACGAAAGCAAGCAGAGAGCCAAAGCATCCGGCCAAGGCACAATTGCGCTCAAACATGCCGGGGCACTTTGTTTGCTGGTAGTCAGCCAAAATATTGCCGCCCAAGTGCGTTTTGGAGATGGCGGCATCCACCAAGTGAGCGCTTAGTGTCTGTGTCTTGCCTGGTTGTTGAGGAAGGCCTCGGCCTGCTTGGTGTCCCTGAGGAAGAGCTGGTAGGAGTGCGACTGGGAGAGGAGGTTGCGTCGGTTCTCCCACATCTTGTGCAGCTCGTTCCAGCCCGTGTCTAGCGCCTGCAGCCGCTGGCGCAGGAACATGTATTGCGCATCCGTCTGGCCCCGCGTCACCATCTCGCCCATGTCGCGCATCTTCTGGTAGTCCTCCTCGTAGTTGCGGATCTCGTTCTTGATGGCCTCGTGTTGGCCCAACAGCTTCTCGGCCTCGGCCAGCGTGTTGGGCATGTCCTCGGATGCGATAGTCGTCTGCGTGCGCGACAGCCACGACTGGAAGTCGTCCAGCTCGCGCAGGAACTGCTGCAGCTTGCTGGCCTCGCCCAGCGACTCCTCACGGTTCTTCATGGTGCCCTGAGAACACATGCCCGCGTCAAACCTTACAATTTAGCCTTGAGCCTCGTCACAGCCATGTAGCCTGAATTCAGAGACTGACTTGGCGGTGAGTGTGTGACGCGGCCACCTTAGAGCGCCTCGTCGTGTGCACGTTTTTTAGTCATTACAATTTGGCACAGTAGGTACGAAGCCTGTTCTCCGCAGAGTGTCAGATGTAAGACATCCTTTTTTTCCATTTTACAAGGACTTGAAAACTGTGACTGAAACGTTTGTGATTTGATGGCCAAGCCAGAAAGAACCCAAGGCAGAAAGAAGCAAAGACGTTAGGCAGGGCACCTTCATCTCCTCCCACACGCCGGTGATCTCGTCCAAGCGTCCTTTGATGGCCTGAGATTGTTCCGGGTGTTCTGAGGACAAGCGTTCTGCCTCCTTGCCCAGGTCGCCCAGCTTGTCCTCAATGGCGGCCAGGTCTCGCTCCATGCCCGTTAGCTTCCTCTGCAGCGCCATGACACCCGCCAGGTCGTTGCCCAGCTCCTGGGTGGACTCGATCACCTCGGGAGAGGTCACAAGCACACATTAACTGCAAAGCCTTTCCCGCCCTGACCCGGAAAAAACGCTTTCACTGCAAGTTGAATTTCCTGACGGAAATCTTGGAGTTAGGATGGTTTGAAATGCATGGCCAAGAAATATGGAAGGAGAAGCTAAATGTGACAAATAAGTCTCTTCATGTGGAGGATACATGATCAATCGTTGCCAAATCGAGCAGAAGGGTTTTCTGTAAAGGTGTGAAAATGCAGCAGGGCAAGATGGCAACTATCTGCTCTTTTGGGAAGTGGCAATGCGGCGGCTACCTTGGTCTTCTCTTTGATCCAGGATTTGGTCTCGTTGCACTCCAGGTGGTAGTTCTGCACTCCCAGTGCCGAGCTCAGACTCTCCTTCTTCTGGTCCACCAAATCCCGGAACTGACTCCACCTGGCCCAAACGTTGCCTAGCTCTTCAACGAGCTCGGCGCCACGTGGCCTATTGTGGCCTTTGACGGCCGACTCACCTGGTGTTGAGTTTGTCCTGCTGGGCCTTGATTTCCTTCTCACCAGGATGTTCGCTGTGGATCAGCTGTCTGGCAACCTGGTTGACGACGGCAACCCGCGAGGCCTGATTGTTCATCTCGGGCTCCAAACTCTCAAACCTGCGTACACGGGGAGCGGATATCGCAGTGAAAAGTCTTGATTTACCATGGCCCCAAGGTTCTACGATGAAAAATGGAGATCCTAGAAACATAGAGCCACAAGTCGGGCGTTGGCTTTACCGGTGCTGGACCACTTCCAGGTCCTCCAGCTTCTCGGGGATGTCGGTGCCGTTGAGCCACTGCTCCTTCTCATCAACCCACAGCTCACAGGCGCTGGCCTCGCTCAGCATTTTGTAGAGGGCCAGCGCGTCCTGCAGCGCCTGCTTGCGGAGGCGTGCCAGCTCCACCACCTCCTTGTAACGCTCCTCGATGCCCGCCAGACGGCTCTGCACCTGCCGTAAGCCGCCTCCGGTCACGCTCGGCGCTGTCAAACCCCGGAGCCGGGAGCTCACCTCCCCAGAGTCCGCCTTCTCGGGCGGCAGCACACGCGACTGCTCGTGCAGGGCGTCGATGACAGGCCGGTAGCTGGCGATCTCCTCGGCCACGTCCTTGTGCTTCTTCACCAGCGCCTGCGTGGAGAACTCGTCGTGGCCCACATCCACGCTGGACACAATGCGCAGCGCGTCCAGCATCCATGTGTCCACGTCGTCGGCGTCCGCCTGCAAAAACAAACCAATGCAACTCAACTCAAGCCCAAATAGTTTTTTTGCCTCGCTACCGAGATGCATGGGTACGACTTCAAAATCTGCGATCCGGTCAAAGTGCTAAAAGCGAAGGGCGGCATAGCGTGGCTATGTGGAACGCCTCACTTGGAACTGGTGCTGGTTGCAGGCCTCCTGCAGTCGAGACTTGCGGACGGCCGAGAGCTGCTCCAGCGCCGCCCACTGACCCTGCCATGTGCACGCCACCAAAACAATAAGAAAAAAAAAAATCAATCCATCATGTCATGTCATGTCGTTTCATTTATCATCTACCCGGATGTCCTGGATGCGTTCTTGAATCTTGTCGGCGCCGAAGTGCTTATCGGCTACCAGCTGCTCCCCTTGCTTGATGGTCTGCTGCAAGTGGGTGGCACGTCCGCTCATCTCGTCCTCCAAGGCCTTGTGCTGACTCAGCAGCCGCAGGGCACCCGTCAGGTCCTTGCCGCAGTCCTCCGAGGGGAGGATCTGTTCCTTCTCGCGAATCCAGCCCTCCTGCCGCACGCACACCACCGCAAACAACGTGGCGTGATTGTCACGGAAAAGGCCCGCCAACGAAACACCCGGCGCGGGAGGTCGGCAAGCACTCGACAATTACAAACTCTTTGCGGGCGCTCAAACAAAATTACTCCTGGGTGAGAAAATGTTGAAGGTGGTGGGCAGGCACCCAACAGCGTATGAAAAGGATTTGCAGAGCGACAAACCTCTTCGGCCATTTCCCAGAAGAATTTCCAGAGGCGGCGCGACTCTTCCAGGCGCGCTCGCCGCTCGGCCGCAAGCTGGCTGAGTTCCTGGTAGCAGAATTCCATGTGCGCCACGCGCTCCCTGATGACCTGAGGGTCGCAAGGTTTGTACCCTGACAAAGACAAAGAGAAGAGTGGGTCTGAGGCTCGTGCAAGCCTCGGAGCTAAGCTCGGTCTCACCGTCGGAGTCGCCGGCAAACTTCTGTGCGTTGGCATTGACATTGCGGACGCGGTCGGCCTGGATCCCAATGTCGGCCTCCACCAAGGCGTGCTTCTGCAGCAGGTCCTCCACACCCAGGAGGTGTTTGCCGTAATCCTGAGACAGCAGCAGCATCTGTGCCCAAATGACCAAAAGCAAGATTCAGCCCCAGCGGCAACTGCAACTGACCGATGTGCAGGCATCCATTTTGTCCACTTGGGGTCAAGGTGTAGATGGGGACAAAAGGCACGCATCCTCTGCCAACGTATGAGAAGGTGGCCTCAGCCCAATACGAGGTGACGGCACCTTCATCTCGTCCATCCAGTCCATGATGTGGAGCATCTCCTGGAAGACCCTCTGCATGCCCAGCGTTTGCTCCAGCCTCAGCCGGCGCGCCTTCAGGAGCTCCAGCAGGTACTCCCACAGGCGGATCACATTGTCCTTCCTGGCCGCAATGCGCTTGATGTCGTGGTAGCGCTCTGTCTCCAGCTCCCGGGCCACCGACACCACTGCCTGGAGCACAAAACGAGGCCTCGAATGAAGTCTCTTCCAGCCAAAATCAAAAAGCTTCCGCTTCTATTCACCACTTTTAAATGAGAAACATTTGCCAAAAATAAAATGTTACAAGAAAGGTTTTCATGACAGTACAAGGGAAAAAAGTGGCCATCTGACAATATTGTGGGGGGAGAACCAGCTGAGACTTGATCACCTGAACGCGCTCCTCATAGGCGGCGATGTCCGTCTCGATGGCCTCGTGCTTCTTGGTGGCCGCTTCCACTGCCTGGAGATCGAAGCCAAAGTTGTCCTGTGGGAACAGACATGCACGTACACTCAAAACGGGCGCGCTGCAATCGCTGAATGTTGGCGGCGGCACGGCGGCGGCCGTCACCTGCGAGACCAGCCGCTGGTTTTCGCTCAGCCACGTCTCCCGCATGGCCGCCTTGCGGTCAAAGCGGCGCGCCAGCTGCTCCAGTTTCTCCTGGCGAATCAGCTCCGTCCTCAGCGCCAACTCGCGCTCGTGCTCCGCCTTCTCCAGACGTTCCCACGCCTATAGCAAACGGCGGGTCATTCGGTCACACCATGCGCATGTCATGTCACTCCACCACGTCCGGGTGGGCGTTGCTACCTTGTTGATGTCCGAGATGAGTTTTCCCTCACGAGGCGTGTACACCTTCTGGTTGTTGGCCCTCATCTTGCTCTGGATGGTGAACAGAAGAACCTCTAGGTTGCCCTTCTCCGTGAACCTACACACACGCACACATGCACGCACGCACACACGACTTTATGATCAGGATTCAGTTAAAATGTGCAGCACATAAGTTGAAGGAATCACTTTAGTAATTAATTGAATAACTAGTCATTAAAAAACAAACAAACCATTCTTTATTATTACGAGTAAATGTATTGTCGTCAAAAGTTAAATACAACCGAGATGTACTATGCTCAAAAAATGACTTTCCACAGTGTACTAGGGATGTCAGGATACCAGAATTTCAGTAGTCTGTACCAATACCCGTAATTTTCCACATTTCTCGATACTAATTCGGTACCACGGTAAAAAACAACAGAATCCACTTACTTTTAAAATCACTAATCCATTTGCTATAGCCAAGAAGGCTTGCGCGCGCACCCTTAACAAGTGCCCAAACGTACTTTTGCATATTTGAGCCTTTGTCTGCGCACTTTGTCTATGTGTTTGACATTAAATACGTTTGGTAACCGTATCGCCCCAGCTGACTCATGCCGAAATGACGGCACGTAGGCATATTCGGGTTAACGTATTTATAATGTAACGTGGCACAACAGCGATAGTAAATGGACAAATCTATAATTGCTCTGGTTGCATCTGCCTCGAATGCAAAATATTTCCACACACCACTTCTCAACAAGCGTGGACTTTCACTCCCACTTGCTGAAGCCACATTATTATGAAAGACCGAAAGTTTTCTTCTTCTTCAGCGCCGCCGACTGCTGCTCCGTGCTGCTCGCATGTGTATACTGCCCCCTTCAGTTCTGGCAAGAATCGACACAGCTCACCGAGTTAAAAGTTAAATATTTGGTACCACAAAAAGCAGGTAGACGTAATTTTTGCGTGTTGGTACCGAATTGCTACTGAAAGTATCGGTTCTTGTGACAAAACTACAGTGTACGATTGATTTGTATTTAATTCAGAGATTCTTTTGTCTACCACTAGAGGGAGCGTCCATATCACGTTAAAACTGATTGGCGTGATTTGGAGTAAGCAGTCGGAGCTACGACACAGGGAAGGTTTAACGCCATTGATATGAGCAAGAAACAACCGAAAGGTCTTTGCTCATTGAAATCTGATGTAGCTAAAGTGCGAGTGATCTGTATCATGAGTACACAAAAGCAAACACTCGTTAAAACGGATAAGAATGTGAAATATTCTGTTGTGCTGTAATGCATGGCGTACGCACTTTGGAGGCTTCTCCACTGTCCTGTAGGTGTTGAAGGCCTGCAGCTGCTGCTGGACACCCACCAGCGAGTTGGCAAACTTCCTGTTGTTGAGGATGATGATGGTCTGCTCTATCCACTCCAGGAGCTCCGACGCCAAACACTCGTATTTGTCTACCATCCTCTCTGTCTCAATGGCATTGTCCAGAACCTGCCCGCAAAATGCAACATGGTGCAGATGCTTTTTTCTTTCTTTCTTTCTTTCTTTTTTTTTTTTTTTTTAAATCAGGGACTTCAGTACTGAAGTGCGCTTTGACCAACACGGCCGGGCTCTGCGCTCACCTTGCCGATGCGCTTGCCCTCCACCTTGAGTGCCTTCATCTTGGAGAAGTAGTGGTAGTAGGTGACCACGTAAGTGATGATGGACTTCTCGTCAGGGTGGTCCACACTGATGTCTGCCAGCAGAGGGCGAGAGCCAAAAGTCAGTGGTGGCATCTCCATGGCGTGACACGGCGTCGTCTCGCGCAAGCTGACAGCAATGCTATCGCGGCTAGCGTTAGCCTCATGCTAACCGCCAAGTATTTGCAGGCAAATTAGGGCAAGGGCAGAGGGGAGAACCTTCGGGGTCCAGCAGCTTGGTGAGGCCCAGGTGTTGCTCGGCCAGGTTAAAGGCGTTCTGCAGGTTGTGGTGCGCGTTGGACTTCTTCAGCTTGTCAAAGTCGATCAGGTCCGGTCTGACAGGGGACACAAATTTGACAAGTGTGTCGTCCGCTCGCATTTCCACACAGGAGCTCCACCAAGCTCACGTGTTGCGTGACAACTGGACTGCGACTCTCCCTTTGGTGACAGGACTGACTTCTCTTTGGAAGACAATGGCGTGTTGCAAGATAGTCACCTGTGTTTGTGGATGATGGCATTAAAGGCCATCCCATCCCTCCAGCTGGTGGAGAAGTTGTGGATGTTGACGTTTGGGTACCTGCAACACACGCACACACGCTGATTGAGCACTGGGATGGCCGCTGTCCCGTCACGTTATGCCATCGCTCACCCGGCCGTCTTCATCTGGCACCAGAGCAGCAGAGCATCTTTGGCCGACTTCTTCTCTTTGTTGTCCTCTGTCTCCACGCTGATGTCTTGGATCTGCAAATATTTGAAAGAAGGGAAAATGATTAGAAAGTGCTCATGATACTGGAGTCAACATTTCCCACTGGAAGAAAGTGCAGCCTTTGTCACACAAGCATTTTGGAGGCAGCAGATGCAGTAACGAGCACGTTAGTGGGCGCAGGCTACCTGGAATCGCAGGATGATGGTCCAGATGAGGCCCAGCGTTAGGCGGTGGTTGCCATCCACAATGTCGTGCGAGCCCATATTCTCCAGGTGGACGCGCTGCTCCTTGAGGAACTGCAGGGCCTTGTCCACGTTCTCCAGGCAGTGGATCCTCATGCGGCCTTTGGTGGGCTTGGGCTGTGCGACAGCAAGCGGCACAACGTCAACCAATTCAGACCTTTGTCAGCAACTCATCCATTGGCGGGCGCTGCTGCCTTTATTGTTTGGAGACCAAATGTCTGCCTATAAACACTAAGTCTTCTCCTGTTTCTGCAGTCCTCCTTAAAGGCAGACTGACGATCATTTGGACTTTGGAAAACGGTCAGCAACATTGAGAACAACGTGAGACGACGACGGCTTGAGCAAAAGACGAATAGACGATTTTTGGCCGGTAATACTGCAAGTGACCAGGAGGGGGCGGGGGATTGTCAAGTATGCCTGTGACTGTTGTCATAGAGACATGCACACATTTACATTTCTTATACTCAAATTGTATCAGATGTGTGTGTGTGTGTATGTGTGTGTGCGTGAGCGTGCGTGCGTGTGTAGGCGTGTGTGTGTGTGTGTGTGTGTGTGTGTGTGTGTGTGAGATGGTGTGCATACCAGTTTCTCGCCACTGAGCACCTCCAGCAGCTTGATGAGCATGCGCCCATCGCGGAGGTCCACGTAGAGGTCGGTGATGCGACAGGACACTCGAGAGAGGTGAGAGTTCACCCATTTGGTGAACGTCTTCTTCTGCACCGCCTCACGCTCGTCTGACCAAAAACAACAACAAAAAAAGACTGTCACTCTGTAGTCAGCGCTCACATTGTTCCCTGGTGTGCGTGTGAGTGTGCGTGAGGGAGGGGCTTCCTGTGGGAGTTGAGGAAAATCCAGAAATACACACACACATACACATACACATACACACACACACACACACACACACACACACACGCACGCACATGCAGCTTTATTATGGAATGTAGAAACTTGCTGGATGAAAGACAGCATCATTGAATATTCAGATGCAACTCTGACTGCTCTGAGCTGTGTGCGTGCGTGCGTGCGTGCGTGCGTGCGTGCGTGCGTGCGTGTGAGAAAACAAAGATGGAAAAGCAAAGTGCGTGTGCGCGTGCGTTAAGAAGTTGTCAAGAGACATGACAAGCATTGTGTGGCTTTTCCGGCCAAACAAAGCTCCAAGAAAAAAAAAAGGGAGGCAGAAAGACAACAGACAAGTCACAAGGTCATCTTCACATGACTCTGCATTCATTTCTGACTGCCAAAAGATTGGCCCACGTTAAGCACAAGGCCAAGGCGCCGTGCAGCCAACGAAAGCTGTCCTGGCATGCACTCGCAGCACAACTCATAGTCAAAGGCTTGAAATTCTTTTCCTGCCCGACACGTCGCTGATCGCAGCGACCGTCAAAGAGGGTCTCGCATAAAACGAGAGCTCGGTGACTCCGCTTCTTTCCTCGCTTCGAAGCCCAGAACAGCACTTGCCCGCTGAAGACCACTCCCCCCCCCCCACACGAGCAGCCCCTGCGCCTCTCTGCCGACGGAGTGAGAAGGGCGCTTGCCGCTATTGACACCCGTAAGGCGGCGGGCCCTGACAACATCCCGGGTCGAGCGCTGAAGGACTGCGCTGGGCAGCCGTCGGGTGTCTTCACGGACATCTTTAACGTTTCCCTGCAGCAAGCCATCGTCCCCTCGTGTTTCAAGGCTGTTACCATCGTTCCTGTGCCGAAGAAACCTGCACCGTCCTGCTTCAATGACTACCGCCCCGTGGCACTGCCGCCCATCATCATGAAGTGCTTTGAGCGGCTTGTCATGGAGCACATCAAATCCGTTCTCCCCCCCACCATTGACCCTTTCCTTAATTGACAATAAAGCTGACTTTGACTCAATGTCATGGCATAGAAAGGAAGTTAGTCACGTCGCGCGGAAGCGTTGGGCGAGACCCAAGCACTAAAATCTGAACGAGAGGCCAGGCCGCTATTTGGCGCATCATCGTTGCCGGCCGCATTTCAACTTTTGTCCCCCAAGTGGAAATTGCGCGACAACATGCCGAGCAGCACTGAGCTCAAACACAAGCTGGTATCTGTAAAAACATTCAAATCAAGGCGCTTGTACCTCGACACACCATTTTACATTTGATTTAGTTCTGTGCGTCCCTTTTGAAATTTAATGGAGATTCACTGACCGTTGACGCAATTTAAACAAGCAATGTTGTGTGCGTGCGTGTGACATTCCGGAATGTCGAGCACGCAAAGCTTTTTTTGAACATAGCGCCGTGGCGCTAACGAAGCGGAGCGTGCTTGTTATTGCACAGTGGCGATGCAAAATAGGCATCAATGAGGACGGACGGTCATTGTCAGAAAACGGAGAAGCCGGTGACAAGATTGCGTGGCGCTCGAGTGTTGTTGATGCTTGCCCTGTCGCTGTGGCAACTAGAGGCCTCAGTCAGTCACGGTGTCAGGTTGTCAGTCAAGCAGCCTGACATCTGTGACATCACGAAAGAAGCAACCAATCCCTTTTGGGACACTCCTTGAATTATTCATTCGGGTTGGCGAGGCAGCAGCTGTCGCACAGGTACTCCGAAAAATTAACTCAACTTTTTCTGCCCGGAATTTTCTTACGACAAACCATTTTGAGGGTGCTTCTATGATGAAAAACTCACTTTTTAAAATACAGCACCCAAAAATCCAGTTCTGATGCGTCTTTACGCACTTCAGTTTTGGGTCTGCTGAACAAATCTTGGGACCTGGCATTAAAGTGACATCCCTTTTTTTTTTCAATTAGAACGGAATTTGATAGAATGTATAAAGTGAACACATTTGACGCACTGGAAATTAAAAATGGACACCGATTACTAAGAATAAAGCTGAAATGAAATGCCAGTTTATCGATCAGGTCCCGCACGAAGCCAAACTGGCGGCGCCATTACTGTGACGTCACAAGTTGTACATCTGGATGTCAACAAACCCAAACAACATGGCAGATGATAGCAACAGCTCCGTTTCTAGCGGCAATATTACCATCATTTTATCCGATTCAGAAACCTCTTTTGACGCAGAATATGATGAATCTAGCAGTTCACTTGGGCTGAGCTGAGCACACACGCACACACGCACACACACACACTCAGTAACTCTCTCACACACACTCTCACTCTCTCACATGGACAGACACAGACACACACAATTAGTATTTTAAACATTTTTGCTGTTGGTCTAAATGTGGCCTGGAAGCCCGGTGGACCCAATGCGCAGCCGGGAGCACACTCGGTGGGCAATTTCTATCAAAGACCTCTTTCATGGTACAGAACGAGCGCGCGCTCACACGGCGGTTTGAGGCATACGGTGTGGCTGTCCTCCATCACCTCGTCCCAGTGTCACCTTGGAAGCGACAATGGTGCCGTTCTGCCGGTGATGTCACCATTGAAGGAGTTAAGCGGTGAGAACGAATGGCTGAAGCCTTGCTGACTGACGTGTTGTCCTGATTTTGCCAAAGCTCATGTGAGAGCCACATGGCCAAACTTATCAATGGCGTCATTGAGAAAGTTCCTCATACAGTTAAAGTTAAAGTCCCAATGATCATCGTCACACACACATCTGGGTGTGGTGAAATTTGTCCTCTGCATTTAACCCATCCCCATGTGATTTTGATCCATCCATATATATATATATATACATATATATATACATATATACATATATATATATATACATATATACATACATATATACATATACATACATATATACATATACACATATACATATATATATATACATATATACATATATATATATACATATATGTATATATATATATATATATATATATATATATATATATATATATATATATATATATATATATATATATATATATATATATATATATACATATATGTATATATATACATATACATATATATACATGTATACATATATACATATACGTATATATACATATACGTATATATATATATATATATATATATATACGTATATATATATATATATATATATATATATATATATATATATATATATATATATATACATACAGTAATCCCTCGTTTATCGCGGAAAATTGGTTCCAAAAACCGCCCGCGATAAGTGAAATACGCGAAGTACGGTCACCAACAAGAAGTACTGGTCAGGCTAACGAGTTAGCAGAAAGATGCTAATTCGCGACCGTGCTAACACGCGAAAACGGACTTCTAAAGGAATGTAAACAAACATTTGGAGCAATACTACATTGTCCTAAGGTTAGACCAGGGATGGGCAAACTTTTTGACTTGCAGGCCGAATTTGGTTCTAAATTTGGACTGGGGGGCCGAACCAGGAGCAGATGGATGTAGTGTTTGTGTGAAGTAATATAAACGACAAGTAAAGGTCATTGCATAAAAGGTTTTGGCCTTTAGTATGTAGTAAAGCATGGATATTCAAAATAAGCTTTTTGAAAGCAAATGCATTTATTAACAGCATTAAAAAAAAAAAATCACCCAAAAATTGCTATCAGTGATTCTCATAAAATACGACACCGTTATTATGAATAACAGTCTCCATCACTTCAGCGCCTGCAGGTCAGATTAATGAAAGATGTTTATCTTATGAGGCAAAATCACATCAAACGGCAAACATTCCGACCAAATATATCATCTTGAAGAATCGGTGAAAGAATACATCTAAATAAAGTAATGAAAACGGCAACATGGTGAGGGGTATCTGAAAATCAGAGCAGAGTTTTAACTAACAAACACCTGGTGACAGAGGTGAGGAAACGGGAAACACTTCCTTAAAGTAAGCCTTAAGAACTTTACAGGTTAAGATTAGTCGCAAACAGGTGACTAATGTCCTTGAGCATCCTGCATTGTTTGAAAATGAGAATGGTCGCTAGTTTCAATCCCTGCTATTTGTACAAATCATATTCAAAATGCACTTTTTTTTACAACAAACTTGAGAGCCTCCCTTTTATTTTCAGTGGGAACAGTGTTGTTGGTCTCCCTTTTTTTGCTAGTGCATCATAGTCTGGAGTAAAATATGTTGTAGCAATTCTTAGGAGAGAGCCAAGGTGTCGGTCCGTTTACGTAGATCTGTGACGGGTTGATGTTGATGTTCATGTGGTTGAACGTCACGTCGCGTAGGTCGAGTTTAAAACGTAAAACGTAGTTTTTAAACACTCGGCACTCAGTGTCCACCTTGCTTTTCCTTGGGCCACTCATTTTAATGGAAGGATTCCAGGGGAAGGTTTGTGGGTGGCTTTAGCGTAAAACTGTATCTGAAAGCTCAGCGCGCAAATTATAAGAATGCTGACGTCACACCCCACGCTCTAAATTCGGCACTGATAGAAATAGAGCGCGAGTGCGCCGTGTCTGTACTACTGAGTACGTACACGCACTTGTGAGTGTGCACCGAGCTTTCAGACACGGCTTCCGGTAGTAAATGTGCAGGCGAGCGGTTCCCCATCTACTGGGGAGACACGGTCATTGCAGGCAAAATGACCAAAAACAATGTTTAATAATACAATTTATTCAGGGTTGGCGGGCTGGATTAAACGGCCCCATGGGCCGGATGTGGCCCGCGGGCCGTAGTTTGCCCATGTCTGGGTTAGACACGTTTCCTCAATTTAGAAGTTTTATTTTGACTTTTAAAATGTTTTTTTTAATTTGAAAAAAAAATCCGCGATGTAGTGAAGCCGATAAACGAAACGCGAAGTAGCGA
Source organism: Syngnathus scovelli (assembly GCF_024217435.2). Lineage (NCBI taxonomy): Eukaryota > Metazoa > Chordata > Actinopteri > Syngnathiformes > Syngnathidae > Syngnathus > Syngnathus scovelli. Next base: position 13,974,361 of record NC_090858.1, read on the forward strand.
GGGATCACTATATATATATATATATATATATATATATATATATATATATATATATATATATATATATATATATATATATATATATATATATATATAATATATATACTGTCTCAGAAAATTAGAATATTGTGATAAAGTTCTTTATTTTCTGTAATGCAATTAAAAAACCAAAAATGTCATACATTCTGGATTCATTACAGATCAACTGAAATATTGAAAGCCTTTTATTATTTTAATATTGCTGATTATGGCATACAGTTTAAGAAAACTCAAATATCCTATCTCAAAATATTAGAATATCATGAATAAGTATACTAGTAGGGTATTCAACTAATCACTTGAATCGTCTAATTAACTAGAAACACCTGCAAGGGCTTCCTGAGCCTTGAAAAACACTCAGCTTGGTTCAGTAAACTAAATCACAAGTATGGGGAAGACTGCTGATCTGACTGCTGTCCAGAGGAACATCATTGACACCCTCCAACAGGAGGGTAAGACACAAAAAGAAATTTCTCAAAGAGCAAGCTGGTCACAGAGCGCAGTTTCAAAGCACATCCACAAAAGTCCTGTTGGAAGGGGGAAATGTGGCAGGAAACGCTCCATAACCAAGAGAGATGACTGCAGCCTTAACAGCATTGTGAAGAAGAGTCGTTTCCAGAATTTGGGGGAGCTTCAAAGACAGTGGACTGAAGCTGAAGTCCAGGTATCAAAAGCCACTGTTTACAGACGTGTCCGGGAAATGGGCTGCAATAGCCGTATTCCCATGGTCAAGCCACTTCTGAACTCAAGAAAACGGAAGAAGCGTCTCACTTGGGCTATGGAAAAGAAGCACTGGACAGTTGCAGAGTGGTCCAAAGTCCTCTTTTCAGACAAAAGCAAGTTTTGTATTTCATTTGGAAGTCAAGGCGCCAGAGTCTGGAGAAAGGCTGGAGAGGAGCAACATCCAAGTTGCTTCAAATCCAGTGTGAAGTTCCCACAGTCAGCGATGGTTTGGGGAGCCATGTCAGCTGCTGGTGTTGGTACACTGTGTTTCATCAAGTCCAGAGTAAATGCAGATTTTAGAGCACTACATGCTTCCGTCTGCTGAAAAGCTCTATGGAGATGATGATTTCATTTTCCAGCATGATCTGGCACCTGCCCACAGTGCCAAAACCACCAGTTAATGGTGTACTGACAATCTGTCCTCGATTGGCCTGCCAATTCCCCAGACCTGAACCCCATAGAGAATTTGTGAAAGAGAAGCTGAAAGACATCAAACCCAACAATGCAAATGAGCTAAAGGCCGCTATTGAAGTATCCTGGGCATCCATAACACCTCAGGAATGCCACAGGCTGATTGCCTCCATGCCACGCCGCATTGATGCAGTAATCCGTGCAAAAGGATTCCCAACCAAGTACCTTTACATATGTATACACTATTGTAGCTCATCTCTAATTACAAGGGCTGTGTGACACCGGCGCTCATGAAAGATGGATGAGGAAGACGAGGAGCCTACACGGGAGGAAGAGCGACGAGGACGAGCGTGAGGTTGGCTGCCAACATTGGACATAAAACAAAAACGTTGCAGATCTATGTTCAACCTGAAGATCCATTTTGATTGTGTTGATGACACATTTCCTCAACGTGTGACCTGGGTGGAACTGGGATCCACGTCCAGTGGATGCTCCAAACTTAACGTCATCAACGGATGGCGCCAAAGGCGAACGGGCAGACGACCGACAGTGGTCAAAAGAGCCCAGGAACTTAAGACTTGGAGACTCTTTCGGCGCCAAGGGGAGACTTTGTGTTCAAACAGACGGAAGTTGAGACTGATAAGCAGGGGTTGAAAGGCTGAACTTGGTGATCCGACATCCCGGAACTTCGTCTCGTCTGAACACGGATGGATCGAGAAGAGAGACCTTTTTTCATCGAAATTTGTTCCGCTGCTGTTTTCTGGTGCGTTTTTTTTTTTTTTACCAGAAACCTAGCGAGCAAAAGCTTCCCTCAGAGCAGAAGAAAAGTTGTTAAAAATGCCTGCTTTTGAGCCTTCTTTCTTATTGTTGCCGTTCCCAAAGAAAGCAAAGACATCTGCGAGTGTCTTACCTTGCAGCTGTTTGAAGCGTCCCTCCAGCTGGTTGTAGTTGAACGCCGCCTGGCCTGAGAAGCCGCCCCCATCCTTGTCCCCTCCGGGCCCCGGGCTGGACATCCGCGCGGGGATCCGGCCGGGGACCACGGAAGGGGAAAGGGGCCTCTTGTAGTCCTGCGTGGGGGACAGGGGAGCCGAGAACGGAGCGCTGGCGCTCTGGAGCTCCATCGGTAACAAAGTTTGACGCCCGTTCTAGTCAAGCATCCGTGAGAAATCCACCTCCACAAAAAAATAAAAAGAACGCCAACGTCATTGAATCCAGATCAATCTAATGGCTTCAGGAGCTTTCGTCCATGCGTGAGCATCCATGTGTGCGCATGACAACAAGAGCCTTTGTTCAACTCACCTGCCACTAGCAAGAAGAATGCGGATCAACCCACCGGAAACGACATGCAAGGAGCGCCCAAAACGGAGGCGTGAAAAGACGGACAGACAGTGGCAGAGAAAGAAGGAATGGAAGGTGTTTATCCACCAGCAATACGCTCACACACTGAAAAGCTCCAGACTGAAAAGACCTCAGCGGAGGCCGGGGGGCCTCAGAAAGCACAACCAATCACGGCCTGCCTTGTTTGCATAAGAGGCGGACCCGGGTGAGGAGGAAGGCAAACAGGCAGCCAGGAAAAAGAAAGAAAAAGACGTTCACACTCAAGGAACTTTTGAAAAGGAGAAATTTGAACTCTCACTTTTTCAATTCCATCTTGAATACAACATTTTTCAGACTGTTTTAAACTGTTACATTTAGAGTAAGTCTTTGGCAGAAAAAAAAATCTATATTCCTTCAGCCTAAATAGTTTTTTGGGGCTTCTTTACTGTGTAATCTTAAACTATAAAGCAATGTTTCATTTAGCTTCCCATGCACTATTGAATATAACCTGAAAATAATTGTAACTGTTAAATTATGTTGAAAATATGCTCATAATAAATGTGGCTTTATCTTTTTTGCTGTTTATTTGACGAACCTTTCATAATTTTTTTTTTTTTTTTTTTGCTCAGCATAATGCTACTTATAGTTGTCGCAGTTTTCCACAACTTTTGACTCTGGCTTATTTCCTCCACCAAGGAGGAAACGTCCCATTGTTGACGCAAACAGGCGACAAACCGTCTTACAGTGAATGATAACGTTCATGATAAGAACCTTCATGATAAGAACATTCATGATAAGAACGTTCATGATAAGAACGTTCAGGATCAAATTGATCTGTTGGCGGGTTAAAGGTGAAAAAGTCGACATGGGCGTGATCCCGACACCACGGCCGAGTAGAAAAAGGAAGCACGTGAGGATCGCACGGACGGACGTTTCCTCTCGACAGCCAGCCCGAGTCCAAACATCCTGAAAAGAGTTTTCCATGGATCTTAGTGGGGTTCGTTGACTTGTCATCTTCCTGACTGAGCTGCGTCGCTACTTCCTGTTTGATGATTTCAAATGGTGGAGATTCCCGAGTGCGGCACCGCTGCTGCTCACTGCTCCCCTCTCCCCCAGGGGATGGATCAAAATCACATGGGGATGGGTTAAATGCAGAGGACAAATTTCACCACACCCAGATGTGTGTGTGACGATGATCATTGGGGGGGGGGGGGACTTGAACTGACGCAACTGCTGAGGCATTTTGTGCTTAGCGAGTCACGCGTCACGCAGCGACGCTAATTGATTCAAATGCGCGTTTTAGTGGCTTAGTGATTAAATGCCGCATCCACTTGTGAGCGCCGCTTCCCTCCTTGGCGACTTGGTGATGATTGACAGACGTGCTGAGGGCAAAGGTCACCTGGCAGAATGTCAACACCACCCGTGTTTCTTAGCATGTTCCCTAGCGTAGCTTATAGGTATTTATATTGTTTTTAAAAAAGTTGACTAAAATTGCTAAATATATTCCAGACGCAGTTTTTTACATAGTTTGGCCGGGAGTGCGACGTATACTTAGGAGCGACTTATGTGTGAAATTATTAACACATTACATCATTTCACATGTTATTTTCACACTACAATAATTGGAACGGCAACGAGGACTCTGACGTAAGCGATGTAGAAGATCTTCTACTTCCAGAGTTAGCGGAGTTGTTTATAGGTTACACAGAGGATGAAGATTTCATTTGATATAGTGACTTGGAGTGACACGGATGCTTTGGTAAATTTGTTAGCATGTTATTTATGCTATAGATATTTGAATAACTCAATATGTTACGTTATCACACCAGGCACGTTCTCAATTCGTTGATTATGTGTCGTGTACAATTATTCAGCCTGTTGTTTCCTCTATTCTATTTTTATTTTAAATTGTCTTTCAAGATGACATGTCTGTTCTTGGTGTTGAATTTTTATCAAATACATTTCCCCAAAAAATGCAATGTATACTCCAGTGCGACTTTTGTATGTCTTTTTCTTCTTTATTATGCATTTTATGGCGGGTGCGACTTGTACTCTGAGCGACTTATAGTCAGGAAACTACGGTATGTAAGCACGATATGTTCATTAGCTGCCTTCGCACTTACTGGATGTTAGAAATCGCTAAGCATGTGGCCAGACGTTGTTTAACCCTAACCCAAAACCATCGATCCATTCTCTATACGGCTTATCAGGGCTGCACATGCAACTTTAAAACTTTGATGAGAGCAGCTAATGCTAGCGGCTAATGCTAGCCGCTAACATTAGCGCTGACAGTTGCACACGTTCAAGTGTCGTTGCTCCTCCGAGGCTCACCAGCGCTACTTAGCTCATTACGAAACTCATCTGCACTGAGGAGGAAGCAAGAGAGTGACGGAGTGCACAGGTGAAAGGTCAGAGAGCAACGCAAACAAACAGCAGATGTTGCATGAAGTCAGTAGAATGCGTCGACCTGGCGCCGAGCGTCACGCTGCGTTTCCTGCCATCGCCCGGCTTCCTCGCGTCTCACCACCACCGAACAACCACCATTCGTATGTGACACGAGACGAGACGAGACTCGCCAGTTCTTCTCGCCTTCAACTACCACGCCGCTCACGCACGACCACATCTTCAGTACTCTGATTTGATTCCTATTTAGAATCCCAAATTACAAATGTATGTTTACGCCTAGCTTCACTGATATTTACGGCACGCACGCATGCACACAGGCATGCACGCACACAGGCATGCACGCACGCACACAGGCAATGAATGACCACGGGAGTTAATGATCAGATGATCAGGATCATGAAGGTGTGACGTGGTTCAAAGTACAACGTGCTTCAGATAAATGCACCATTCTAAAATATTGATGCTAGCTAATGTTGTGCCTTAGATGTTGTCCACGTTCCAGCCCCCACCTCATTTATGCCCTCTTCTCAAAGTTTCTTCATTTCTTCACGCCACCCTGCCCGTTTGCAGGGGGCGTGGCCTGGCTTACCTGCGAGTGCTTTGATGCGTGAGCGTTCAAAGAGTCTGGCCGAGCTGTTCTCGTTGTCCCAGTCGTCGGCGTCCCAGCGGTTGTTGACGGCCTCGCCGTACGTCTGCTGGATCTCCATGTGCTCTAACTCGCCCGCTACTGACGTCATCGCCACTCCGAGGCCGCGTCAACGCCACTATGCCGTTGCTTCCTTGCTTCCTCGCTCGCTTCCTTCCTTGCGTCCTCAACGGCGCCGGGCCCAGACGCTGCTTTAGCAAACCTGCAGCCAAACGCACCAACGATAAACTCAATAAGGCGCTGGCCTGAGTTGCACCATTTTATTCAAAAAGGAAATACAGGGTCTGACAAAATGATCTGACACATTTGTAGGTTTAATAAAATGCAAATGAATTAAAGAAACAAAAATGTATTTTTTTTATTTTCAAAAAGTACATATCATGCCATTTTGTTTTGTTCTTTTCATTTTCATTTCGTTTTTGAATAATGTTATTTTGTTTCGTCCGGTGAGCATCGCACTTTCATTGTGGAAACATTTATCAAGAACGAATCTGTCATTGCAACACAACGAGCATTCCATTTGCGCTTCAGACATGGTAGACATGATAGACATGATCCCGTACATGCTCGAAACACGGTCTTGTTATGGGTTACTAACTTCAGAGCCATTGGATCAGCATTGAAACGAAAATCAATCAACCAACCTCGTACTGCCAGAACCCCTGGAAAATGTGGCAGCGGTAAGCCCAAAATAACATTATTCGAAAACGAAACGAAAATGAAATGACAAGAAACAAAACAGAACGGCATTACATGCACTTTTCGGGAAAAAAAATCTAAACTTTTTTTTTCTTAACTTTATTTGCATTTTATTAAACCTACAAATGTGTCAGATCATTTTGCCGGACCCTGTACATTCAGCCATTCATTATATGAAACGAGTGACGCTTGTTTAGTTTTTGAAATGTAATATATTCAATAAATAAATGAAATAAATTTCAACTGAAGTAATTCTTCAACTACAACCGAATTCAGTGTGCATCATAAATGTCAGGAAGTGAAATGACCGTTTTACACTGCCACGTGACAAACAAATTGCAGAGACGAATGAACCAAGTGCACCCCCATTTGGCCACGGTGCGCTACGACGCACTGTTGGGCAACACTCACTGAAGAGGGAAAAAAGGGACATTGCAACTGTTTTCATAGTCGCAATGTCCTTTTTGGGGGTGGGGACGTGTGAGTGACGACACGTCCTTGGCAAAGAAAAAGACACCAAAGTGATGTGGCAGTTTGTTCCGTCAGACCCAGCAAAATTGGTCTGTCCCTTATGGAAATGTAGTCAAAGTTAAACGGCATATGTCTTGAAGCCGCAGGCCGAAGTGCCTTTTCCCTTGCCTAAAGCAACTTGCAGGAAGCGAGGACAACATCCATACTCAGCCAAGGCTGCAATCACCGGCCGATTTGCTATATGCCACAGGTCCACAGATTGGACTCCATGACAAGGGCAGATTTATATGTGCACTTCAATGTTGGGCCACCAGGGAGCACCCCAAAACAAAGGGCAGAATTATTTGATCGTGGCCTCGACTGAGAGGGGAGCCTCTGATATCGAATAGTCGAGAAACAGTGCATCGAGCGACTCATGTTTTATTTGGACAAAAGTGGGTCAGCACAAATCTCAAGTCCCAACAGGACACACCAGAGTCCAAGTAGACTACGGCACCATGACTATAAGAGCAGCTGCTTGACAATGCTGAAACGGAATATTTTACTCTCAGCATCTTGGGTGTTTGCAGCACGAACGATACCGCACGCTTTCTTGAAACGTTCCCAGTAAAGAGCACATGTGCAACATTTGAACCAACCCCCCCGACCTATTCATCCTCCCATCCATCCGTACCATCTGTATCTGTACCGCTTGCCTCCAGTTAGCTCGGAAGCCCGCTGAGTCGGCATCTTTTGGACTCTTTGCAGCAGATCAGGTTGAACATCTTTGAATCAGGTGTCAGCACAGGCGGACGTTCAATTGAGGACAGCGAAGCGAGCTGAAAGTCATCCTGCAGCTCGTCCTCCTTTAGCTCTTCCTCCAGCAGAGGCATTAAGTATGCCGCCGCATCCATCCAAAGCCTGAACTGGAAGCAGCAAGTGGAACAGCTGCTCACAGCCTCGTCCCGACAACCCCTTCGAATGACCTGCGAGCTCCGAGAGCCGCCTGGAAAGACAAGCTTGGAAAATGGGAGTGCTTGCTATCTAAATAGGTTTTTGGTCTGGAGTAGCTGCCCAGCCATCAAGCGTGAAAGCAAACGCGCACGGCCATGTTTGGTGAGTCCGCAAGTTCTACAAATGTGACTGTTGAGGATTCCTCCCTAAGCCCGCAGACTCGCTCTCACATCAGCGCTATTAGATTAGCAGAGAGGGTCCAGCGCTAATGCAGTTAGCCATTGCTATGGTTACGCTGATCAATCCATTGATCGCACAGTCGGGCGGCGCTGCGATCGAACTCGCAGCGTACACTAAAAGCACCAAAGATTTACGACGAGATGAAAGCACCCTTTCATTTTTAATGACATCAACATTATGAGCCAGGGCCTAAGTATCGTCAAAACAAGAGCCGATGTATGCATTAGCAGCAAACGCGCTCCTTTGCCTTCCCTTTCCTGGACTTGACGCGGCGTCTGGGGATACGCTGCCGGGATGGGAGAAAGGCGAGTCTTCAAAGAGACATGGCGAATACGAACAGGAAGTGATCAGCAACTGGCGCTGGCACGCACACAGCTCACAACAGCTCACAATAGAAGTTGCAATTAGCATTAGGTAAGAGCGATAGAGCAAGATAAATGTCAATTATTACTGATGACTGACAAGAATGACACAATTTTAAACTAAGTCAAGATGACATCATTATCTTCAGTTGGCACGTGACTTGGAGGTTAATAGCGAGCAAGCATAAAAAAACAAACAAAAGAAGCTTGGGCAATAATCAAACCTGTGCTAGAACTCGTGCTTGATGCTAATCTATATTTCAGAAGCTCTTTTCCTAATGTGTCGTCCGCTCACGTTAGCATGCACATACAATTGTGAACCCATCGCGCACACTTGGACTGAGGGGACGCTACCCTACCAGCAAGATTGCCATCCGTATATTTTCAAATGTGCACAGCGTGCTCGAAAAGTTCCGAGGGCTGCGCGATTCGGCAATTCCACTCAAATCTCACATTTGCAAAAAGCGCTCGAGGGGGTTGGAAAAGTCTCAAAGTCAAACTCAGATAAAGGTTTTGAATTGGTATTAGCGTCTAAAACAAACTACGGCCCGCGGGCCACATCTGGCCCATGGGGCCGTTTAATCCGGCCCGCCAACCCTGAATCAATTGTCATTTTGCCTGCAATGACTACGTTTGCCCAGTAGATGGAGAACCACTCGTCTGCGTATTTACTACCGGAAGCCGTGTCAGAAAACTCGGTGCACACTCAGTAGTACAGACACGGCGCACTCGCGCTCCATTTCTATCAGTGCCGAATTTAGAGCGTGGGCTGTGACGTCAGTTTCTTGTAATTCGCGCGCTGAGCTTTCAGATACAGTTTTACGCTAAAGCCACCCACAAACCTTTCCCTGGAATCCTTCCATTAAAATGAGTGGCCCAAGGAAAAGCAAGGTGGACACTGAGTGGCGAGTGTTTAAAAAAGAGTGGACAATTTGGCTCGACCTACGCGACCTTCAGCCACATGAACATCAACCCGTCACTATGGATCTAGGTAAACGGACCAACACCTCGGATCTCTCCTAAGAATTGCCACAACAAATTTTACTCCAGACTATGACGCACTAGCAAAAAAAGGGAGACCAACAACACTGTTCCCACTGAAAATAAAAGGGAGGCTCTCAAGTTTGTTGTAAAAAAAAATGCATTTTGAATATGATTTGTACAAATAGCAGGGACTGAAACTAGCGACCATTCTCATTTTCAAACAATGCAGGATGCTCAAGGACATTAGTCACCTGTTTGCGACTAATCTTAACCTGTAAAGTTCTTAAGGCTTACTTTAAGGAAGTGTTTCCCGTTTCCTCACCTCTGTCACCAGGTGTTTGTGAGTTAAAACTCTGCTCTGATTTTCAGATACCCCTCACCGTGTTGCTGTTTTGATTACTTTATTTGGATGTATTCTTTCACCGATTCTTCAAGATGATATATTTGGTCGGAATGTTTGCCGTTTGATGTGATTTCGCCTCATAAGATAAACACCTTTCATTAATCTGAGCTGCAGTCGCTCAAGTGATGGAGACTGTTATTCATAATAACAGTCGCATTTTATGAGAATCACTGATAGCAGTTTTTAGGTGATTTTTTTTTTTTAATGCTGTTAATAAATGCATTTGTTTTCAAAAAGCTTTTTTTGAATATCCATGCTTTACTAGCTACTAAAGGCCAAAACCTTTTATGCAATGACCTTTACATGTCATTTATTTTACTTCACACAAACACTACATCCATCTGCTCCTGGTTCAGCCCCCCAGTCCAAATTTAGAACCCAAGTCAAAAAGTCTGCCCACCCCTGGTCTAAGAGCAGGTTAGGTTTTCAAAGCAAACACAAGGCTTCAAATGAAGGTCAAGTCTGCGTTAAGGCTTCAAGTCACAGCCTTCTTTTTTTTTTTTTTTGATCCCGTCACTCTGAATAATCAATTAAGTCCATTAAAGTAATGGCTCCGCCACTCTACCGGGTGGGAGAATGAAAAGGCAGACAAAGTCCTGTCAGTCCCCAAAGCGGCTGCCGGCCCTACTGAACGGTCGCAGTGTGCGCAGACAGACGGCTCCATTGTGCCAACTCGAGAAGTTCCGTAAAGCAGACGCATGACTTTGCCGTTCGGCTTCACAAGGGCGACAGACAACAACAGCTATCGTCATGGCAACACCTGCGTAAACATGAAGCAGATCCACTAACTAATGACGTCTCATGGCGAGAATGAAGGAGGCTGAATGGAATTGATTGGCAGCCCTTTTCTTGGGAGAGCAACCAGATATTTTGCCTTTGCCCACCTACTGCCATCAAATGACAAGCTGCGACAGGACACTACAGACAGATCGGCCGAATCTTGTCAAATCAAGCTGTCACACGAGCATGACTTTGGTCAAAAAACAGCAGACCACATCCAGAAAAGGCTAAAATCTAGTCTTGTGATCCAAGCACGGGCAAAGCTAGCGGGCAGGCCATTGCAGTTAGGCTTAGCTTAGCATTGGTGTGCTAATAGCCAGTAGACTGTTGCGGTTGGCCTTAGCTTAGCATTGGTGCGATAACAGCCAGCAGGCCGTTGCGGTTAGCCTTAGCTTACCATCATAGGTACGGTAACACCCTGCTGGCAGTTACAGTTAGCCTTAGCTTAGCATCAGTGCACTAACGGCCCCGCCCGGGCTGCGGTGGAAACACATGGGACCTTCCTTGGAATCTTTCCTTTTTCGGAATGTTTGTGTGGTGGCGTGAGGGCACAGAGCAGCTGGCCCGCGTTCCCAAACGCTCACGCAGTTCTGGGATGGCGGCAACGAGGGGGAGGGGCCAAAGCTACTATTACGAGAGAAAAAAAAAGTGAAAACGCTTGCTGGTGGTCATCATGATTTTTTTGTTTAAATCTCTCACAACCACAGACAGCTCACACACTTCCTTCTGCCGTGCTGACGTCACTCCATAAATTTCAAGGCATCACAGAAAAACGTTCAAAGATTCAAAAACAAACTCCCTTTTTTTTTTCCCTTCTCAAAAGCTTCAAGCAGCTTTGAGTCCCAAAACACATCTCCTGCACGCACGCACTCGCCAACAGCGGGCTAGTCACAGTCCAGATTGGAAGGTCGGCGTTTCGTCAAGGCGATGCATCCCATGATTTCAGCCCGGCCACCAGCCAGATTCTTCTGCGTCCCTCCGCTCGGCCCGCGAGAGCAAGCGGCAGCCGCGCATTGTGGGACGTCACATCAAATCGCGCGTGTGCTTTCCTGTTGAGCCATGTCGGAGAAAACGAAACTGGGATCAGTCACGTTCCTCAACTCTGCAGGTGCATGCGCCGCCACCTGTCGTGCTGACTGCCGTTTTGGCTGCGTCTGCCTGTCTGCGTGGGGGCAGCCACTTTCACAGAGTGAAAACATTTTTGGGTTTGTTTACGCAATAAAGACCATTGCAGATGCAGCAATCTATCAATCCAACAACAATTTTTATCATCAATGACAGGTTACGACAGTCGCAGTCGAACTCACAATTTCAGCCGACTGATAATTAGCCAATATTAGCCCTTTTCAGAATATTCATAATTGACCGGGGGCTTTCGATTATACACTAACATATATATTGCTCCTTTCCCATGAAAGAGTTCAAATGAAGAAGAATCAAATAAATTCTGTAAAAAGCACAAAAACAATCTTTTTTTGAGCTCAAATGAATTCCAGTGGGAAAAGTGGGTTTGTCACGACTCGTCCCAGGGTGCTTTATTATGTCTATGTTACCATAGTTTCTGTTCGCGTCACCCCTCCTGTATTACCTCAATCAATGTAATCACAGTCACCTGCCACCTGTCTTGTATACAAGTCCTGTCTGCCCTTCACTTCACTTCCCTGTCAGTTGATGTCTTCACGTTTGATGTCGTTCTTGTTTCTTGTTTCCTTTGGTTCCTGTCTTTACCAGCTGTTTCGGTTAGCCAGTCTGTTGGTTGGTCCGTTAAGTTATGTCAGTTTGCCGGTTCTGTTAGTTTGTTCCCCTTATCCTCTCTTCCAACTACCTTTTCCCTCAATAAACCCTGGTCCAAGCTGCATTTGGTCGCCCTGCTCCATTCCGATCTGTGACAGAGCGATCTGACCACTTCAGCGACCAGCGCCTAGACCAACCTCCTCCATCAGCTCCCGCAGCGACGCCCGATCCACGTCCGTCGTCGGAGCTTGTTCCAGCCCCACGGGCTCCGCGGCCGTCGTCAGACTTCGCTCCAGCGACACCAGACGCGCGGTCGCAATCAGAGTCCCTCCCGGCGCCATTGGCTCCGTGGCCACCATCAGACTTCGCTCCAGCAACGGCGGACCCGCAGCCGCCATCGGAGTTCCTCCCAGCGCTCTCAGATTCGCGGGCGCCATCGGGCCCCACCCCAGCGTCGCCGGACCCGCAGCCGTCGCCAGACTTCGATCCAGCTGCGCAGAACTCGCAATCGTCCCTGGCCCCACTCTCACTGCTGCGGCGTGTGGTGGCTCTTGCCGCTGCGCACAGCTCCACCTTCCGAATGCCGCTGATCGCGGTCCGGACTTCCAAATGCCGCCGATTGCGGCTCTGACCTTCCGTATGCCGCCAACTGCGGTTCAGACTCTCCGTTTGCCGCAGAACACAGCTCTGCTTCCCGTGTGTGTTTGCCACCGATTGCGGTTCTGTCCCCGAGTTGCTGCCGATTACGGTTCTGTCCCTGAGTTGCCGCCGATTGCTGTTCTGTCCCCGAGTTGCCGCCGATTGCGGTTCTGTCCCTGAGTTGCCGCTGATTGCGGTTCTGTCCTCGAATAGCCGCCGATTGCGGTTCTGTTTCCCCGAGTTGCCGCCGATTGCGGTTCTGTTTCCCAGAGTTGCCGCCGATAGCGGTTCTGTTTCCCGGAGTTGCGGCCGATAGCGGTTCTGTTACCCCCGAGTTGCCGCCGATAGCGGTTCGGACTCCATGTGCCGCTGAGCGCGGTGTGAACTTTGTCACAGACCAGTGGGGTCATTTGGACTGGTACGCCACCCCTCCCCGCACGCCACATGGGGGTTCGGTTTTTTGGGATGTCAGGAACCGTCCCTTGTGGGGGTGTACTGTCACAACTCGTCCCCGGGTGCTTTATTATGTCTATGTTACCATAGTTTCTGTTCGCGTCGCCCCTCCCCTCCTGTGTTACCTCAATCAATGTAATCACTGTCACCTGCCTCTTGTTACCTGTCTTGTATATAAGTCCTGTCTGCCCCTCACTTCCCTGTCGGATCGTTGATGTCTTCACGTTTGATGTCGTTCTTGTTTCTTGTTTCTTTTGGTTCCTGTCTTTGCCAGTTCTGTTTCGTTTAGCCAGTCTGTCGGTCGGTCCATTAAGTTATGTCAGTTTGCCGGTTCTGTTAGTTTGTTCCCCTTATCCTCTCTTCCAACTACCTTTTCCCTTCAATAAACCCTGGTCCAAGCTACATTTAGTCGCCCTGCTCCATTCCGATCCGTGACAGGGTTTTGTGGAAACTAAAGGGCCAATACCTTTAGTGGATGGACAAACCCATGCTAGTTTATTAGCTTTTCACGAGAATTTGCCAACAAATTGCTAATATCCTTCTGGCACGAACCACTTTAACCAGCTGATGCTAAATTGTCAGCTTAGTGTCAGTGGCCGCAAAATAAGGAGCAAAGACTACAAAAGAATAATAAATGTGGAAGTTCAAAAGGAGGGTTGCGCAGGACGGGGCTGACGGGTTTCGGATTGATAACTTGTTCGTGTTGTGAACTTCTGACTGTTGGGGGGGGGGGGGGGGGGGGGGGGGGAGCGGTGAGCACAGAGGCGGCGCTCCGCTTTCAGCTAATGGCTCCTTTCCTGTCTGACGCCACTCAACCACCACCCCCTCAACCCCTCAACCCCCCGAGACACACAAACACACAAGCGTGCACAGCCCGAGTGTTAACATTAGTGAGACTGATTTCCAGCAATCCTGAAAAATTCTGTTGCAAGCCCCGAAAGCAACTTGGTATGCACCCCCCCCCCCCCCCCCCCATCTATCCGTGCGTGCGTGTTTGCATTCCATGGGCGTGTCTATCTGGTGATGTCACTGGTCGGTCCACTTCCTGTCGGCTGGACATTTTCCAGAAGGCTCTTTGCCGTTCTCACCCTTGTGCTGCTCCAGGAAGGATTCGTCATCCGGGGGAGGTGAATATTTACAGTTAAATGGGACAAAGTTTCATATTATGTATTTCTTCACTCTAATTATTTTTATTCAATTTTTTCAGTTTTGTGTAAATATTTTTTTTCCTTTTATGTAATGAAATCTAATAAATTAAACAAAAACAGTCACCAGCGAAGCTATATTAATTGTAAATAATTTTGAGACCTATTATTGTGTGGATCTCAAAAGCCAACACTCCGTGGAGTGCAGTAGCGCAAATAACATTGCTGACAATATGAATCAAGGATCTCTTCATCGTGGCTGCCGCATGTTCCGCTGTTGGCCAGCCATCGTGTAAGTTTATGTCTAGAATTAGTTGTAATACAAAATTTCTGTGCATAGCTTCCATGTCTGCTCTGCTCCCAAACGCAGCTAGACCTCTGTGAAAAGTACGACGACGTACTTATTTGGAGACTTTTCCAACTCTGCGTTTCACTTTTGCAAGCTTCACAACTCCTTGTTGGTGGGTGAGTTTATCTGTCACCAGCGTGGAGGGCATCTGTTAGGGTTTTTCAGATTAGCCTTATCGTATGATTATGTTGGAATGCAACCGGTAATAAATAACCTACCTTGTCCCATCCTCCACAAGGTTGTAAAACATCCCCTGATATGTTTTGACTAGAGGACAAGGGCTTTTTATTCAGCCTACTCATACCCCCACTCTGTTTCTCTTAATAAATATGCCCTTGCAGGGTGGAGAGTTCAGACCTCCATTCCAACATCGCTGCACGCACAGCGACGAATGAACTCTCCACCTGCAGGTGTCTAAAAGGACTTACTTGTCTCCCATGTGGTTCTTGCAAAATAAGTTGGAGTGAGAGAATCTCTAACAGCATCCCATCACAGCTCTTTGCTGTCACTGCTGTGCACAGATTTTCATAGAATAGCAATGGTCGGGCTTGCTGCAACGCAAGCTAGCTTAGCTTCTAGGAGTAGCATTAGCAAGCAGCCGCGAAAAAAAAAAAACACTTCCGGGAATATAGGTGACAGCAACCACACCCTTTTTTTTCTCTCACCCAGACCAGCGCTGTTTAGTTTAACTTGTCCACAGTGGCATCCTGAGCGTGTGGAATAAGAGCCCTTTCAAATCTGATATCACGATTTCGGCCTAAAAACGATAAATTGTTCATCCCGAGTACTGTACTGATTTAGAACTGTTTGGGCATTCTAATGGATTTGGGCAGACCCCACCCAACCCAACCCCACCCCACCCCACACCGCAGCACCTAATCTTCATCTTAATCACATCAAGGAGACACCTCAACTTACTTCCAACAGGTCAGCAAATGTTTGCCAGTTGGCGTTTGGAGGTGGGGGGCCCACATTGAGGAGAAATGAAAGAAACCAAATCAAACATAAGTGAGTTGCAAAGGAGCCACGTGAACGTCGCAAATGTGAAAAGTCACGTTCGAGAATGGCAGCTTCACAAGAAACAGAACTCAAGCAAGGGAGCGTCGAGGGGGGGGGGGGCGCAGCGGCTGTGGGTCCAGTCGGATCTGATTACGTAACAGCGTCTCTGGACTCGGTCTGCACCAAAACCACGACGACAACTACGACAACAAAAGCAACAAGAGCAAGACGCTGCGGCTCATCATCACCATCAGCTCCCAAGTGCACACAAACACCTTCGCTTGCGCACAAGGTCGCGCGTGCGCGCACATACACGCACGCCCACGACCACGCCTGCACCATCTTCATCACCGCCACCATCATCAGCATCATCATCGCAGCGGATAAAAACAACAACATGCAGCACCTCCATCCCAATTGATGGGAGGCTGCGAGAGAAAAAAAAGATGCTGCTGTGGCGCGCTAAAGCACGCCCGCACACAAGCACACGCACTCAAGTTGAAGAGCACCATGTGGGTGCGGAGGGTGGGGAGGCGGCCTCCGGACACCCATACGGCAAGAGGGCGTCTCTCGTCGGCCTCTTTGGACGCCAACGCGCCGCTAACTTCAGCAGTGCTCGTCATTTGGGGGCGCGTGCACGTTCGACCCGCCACAAGCACGCGGACGTTCCCGAGGACAAAAATGAGCGAGCGGTTCGGTTGCGTTAGGTTTGGCTCGGGACTCACCTCGATGCCGACAAAAGCGCGGCTGTGTTTTCTGTGGTCGCGGTGCTGGCGAAGGGTGGCCGGGAGAGTGGTGCTGAAAACAATGCAGAAGCTCCTCTTCCTCCCCTCTTCTTCCTCCTCCTCCTCTTCAGCTTGGAGGACCAGACTGCAGAGCGAGAGGCGCTCGATTTCTGACACACAGCAACGCCGTCGGGCGGCAACGGATTGTGAGCCCAAGCGCCAAAGTGCTATGTCCGGACGGGAACAGATAAAAGATGGAATTCAAAGAAGCACATCGACAAGTAGACTTATTCAGTCCCAACGCGTGAAAAATTTGATTGAGAATGACACCACAACGAGGGCTCGTGAGCAGGTTGTTTGTTTAATGACATTGACCGGCTCTCCCGCATGGGCGGTGTCTCCGGGGGCTGCTGCAGCCTGAGCCTACTACCCAATCACGTGATCGCCATGACGTGATCAGCAGTAAAGCGAGCTCACTTGACCACGCCTAATCAAAAATGGCTAAAATCGACAAGACTGACTCAACAGTTTAACACGATCGTTCATGTCAGACAAACCACCGAGAACTTGCTTGCGTTACTGCTTAACTTTGAATTCAAGAACGACCCTGGCATTCTTCACAGCTCCGAACAATGTCCACTCTATCCAAACGACTTTAGACTTCAGTCCAATATGTTGGGAAGCTCCGAGTTTGTTTTTATTCACCACCACTAACATAAATTGACTGGAAATGTTTGCTTGACCTTTCTGCAGCGACGCCACACATTCAATCTGATATATATATATATATATTCTTTTTACGTAATCTCCACCAAGAGAATGACAATGGAAGCCAGAGATGCCAGCTTCTTAGCATGCAATGTTTCAACCCGCCCGGATAACAACTACAAAAAGAAGCGCGCCTATCCCTTAAATTAGTGAGCGGCAGCAGGGACTGGCGGGGGCGGAAGCGGGGTCTGGAGAGATTGGATGATGGGTCAAAGTAGAAAACGTTTGCGTGTAAGTGTGCGTACGCGCCTGCGCGTGTGGTGGTCACGACAACGCGTTATGGTGCCGAAGAGTGACTGTATTCTCTCCAAAGTTTGAAAACATACTGGACAGGGCGACGACACACCAGGTCACGGGATCATGACGTCACAGTTTCCGCGCTCACTTAAAAAAAGACACCTAAATAAACAAGTCGTATTATCGGCATTGTTGTTCCTCGCGATGGACTTTGATTTTTAAGCGTGATTATTCAATGGCTTGTTTTGGCTTGGGGATCGTGATGTGCTTGGACCAGGGTTTATTGGTGAACTCAAAAAAGGCAAACTAACAGACTCGGCAACTGACATGACCTGACAAAACCTAACAACGAGACTGACCAAAAAGACGTGAAACAAAAAGACAGAGTGACATTACCGATTACAGGAACAGGAACCAAAAAACCTCATGACAGGAACACTCAACGTAAATCCAAGACCGAACGACCACAACCAATGATCCGACAGGGAGTGAGGGGCAAACAGGACTTATATACATGACAGGTAACGAGAGGCAGGTGGGAATAATCACACTGATCATGGGCACACAGGAGGGGAGGGGCGAGCACACAGACAGAAACCAAGACAACAGACACATAGTGGAGCAGTTGGGGACGAGACGTGACAGGTAAAGGCGCGGGATGTTGACGTTGATGTGACGTAGCTTATATTTAGTTGACAAATTATGAATTAGAAATAGGTCTAGCTTTTTAAAAATTGGATCGTATCAACTCAAACTCCAAGATAACTGTGCAACAAAATAAACTAATAATATGTGAATACAAATGAATTAAGAAATACTCTTTATTTATGTTCGGATTTTTGGGCGTTTTTTCACCAAGACCAAAGGGAGCCGCTATAAGGAGGCTGAAGAGACGCATGCGGCTCCGGGGCCGCAGGTTGCTGACCCCTGGTATAGTGGATACAAGAAATACGCAATAAAAAGAGCGAGGAAAATGAGGAAGTAAAGAGACAAAAAGATTTATTAATTTAATAAAAATGACAAAAATGTCATCGTTTTGGCGATTGATTTGACCCACATGCAGGAAAACCAACTCAGAAGTTCAGAATGAGTGAGGAGTGTTATTGCAGGAGATGCCATGGAGGTGGAGCAGGAGGATCCGAGCCAGGAGCAAGAGCAGCAACGGCAGAGCGTGTGGAGTTCAGCCAGATGGGGTGGATCTTGGCGGTGAGCCGTGGAGGGAATCTGCGAGCGAAATACACAAGACTTGGTCAGAGGATTCGACGTGGGTGTGGCGGAGATCTTACTGCAGACCGGAGGATCAGGAGAACATGGCGTCGATGAGCAAGAGGATATCAAGGAGCTAGAGGCACAACCGTGGAGGATCACAACAGGTAGGACACTCGTTCGACGAGCCGCTGGCAGTACGCTCCTTAAAAGCCTTCCCCTGATGAGTCTGATCAGCCACACCTGTGGGTCCTCTGCCACTGCTCACGGCTACCCCCTGTGGATAAAAGAAACCCCTCCCGGACCCTGACACCACCACCCCCTCAACGGCCGCCCTCCCAGCACCCCAGAAGAGGAAGACGGGAGCAAAGACCAGTCGTCCGAGATCAGGGAGGGATTGCAGATGTAGGAACGGGGCACCCAAGACCGGTCCTCGGGACCGTAGCCCTCCCAGTCAACGAGGTACTGCCACCCACGGCGGTCCACGATCCGTCGGACTGGGTAGACCGGGTCCTCATCAAGATCAGGTAAACGCTGTCTTGGGAGATGTCAGGGCTGTGAGAGGACCGGCTGTCTGGGGGTAATTGCGAATGAAGCGGTGGTAGAAGTTGGCAAACCCAAGGAAGCGTTGGACTTGGTTTCGGGTCTCTGGAACAGGCCAGTCCAGGACGACTTTGATCTTTTTGGGATCTGGTTGAACCTGTCCACTCTGACCATTTGTGAAATTCGCACTTCTCAGATTTGACAAATAAGCGATTCTCCAGGAGACGCTGCAGCACCAGGTAGACATGACGGCGATGTTCGGAGGGGTTCCGTGAATAGATGAGGATGTCATCAAGGTAGACAAAGACAAAGATGTTGAGGAAGTCCCGAAGGACATCGTTTACTAGTGTTTGGAAGACTGCGGGAGCGTTTCAGAGTCCAAAGTTCATGGCGAGGTATTCAAAACAGCCAAGCGGGGTCTTGAAAGCGGTCTTCCACTCATCACCCTGGCGTATCCTGACCAGGTGATATGCGTTCCGGATATCAAGCTTGGGGAAGATGGTGGGCTCCTGGACGGGTTCCTTCTTGCCCACGAAGAAGAATCCTGCCCCCAGGGGTGAGGAGGAAGGGCGAATGATGCCAGCAGCCAGTGATTCGTTGATGTATGTTTCCATAGCGTGTCATTCGGTGCGTGAGATGTTGTAGAGCCTGCTGGACGGTAGCGGGGCTCCGGGAAGAAGCTCTATGGCACAGTCGTAGGAGCGATGAGGTAGTAAGGATGAAGCCTTGCTTTTGTTGAAAATCTGTCTTAGGTCATGGTATTCTCCAGGAACATGTGAAAGATCGATCGAATCCGGTTCTTCGGGTGTCACTAGGGGCGGGCGAGACGGCACGCCAGACTGAAGACAAGAGGATAAGCACTTCGTGGACCAGGACTCGATATGGCACTCTGACCAGTTGATCTGATTAAAAGCCTTCCCCTAACGAGCCTGATCAGCCACACCTGTGGGTCCTCCACCACTGCTCACGGCTGCCCCCTGTGGATAAAAGAAAACCCTCCCAGACCCTGACAAAAAACAAAAGTGACAAAATAAAAACAAGAGAAAAGGACTCGAACAAAAACGGCAAAAATAAAAAGATAAAAAAAGAATGTTCATTACGACAAACAAGTGTGAGCATATGTCTTATGGAAGCATTTCTTGCTTTTTGGTGATGTTAAGAATGTTATCAACATACAAGATGTGAAATCTTCCGTGTAGTAAGACTTGTCATGATGACATTTGGGAAAACCTGAGTGTGTAGTTGCTTGAATGTCAACTTGTTGCTCAGCAACCACTGTCAGCACCCACACACACTCAGGTAGGGCGTGCGTGTGTGTGTATGCGCGAGGGTGTGCGTGGGCAGGACATGGAGAAGGCCGCATGGAGGAGTTTCGGTGCCATACATTTTTGATAGAGGCAGGCTGGTTTCCATGGCGATGGTGCCGAGATGCCAAAGTTGTAGCCGAGAGAGGAAGAACAAGAAAAAGAAGAGCCGGTGGGTTTTTGGCGCGGGGGCGGGAGGCGCTCAGCGCTGCGCTGCTGAAAGAGGAGCTTCTTATTGGGTAGGGGGATATATTTGGAGGTGTTGATACCACATGCAGATCTCCGGATCTGAACAAGACTCGAGGACGTGCAAGCCTCTCTCTAACATTACATCACGTGAGTCGCACAATGGCAACATTTGCAGCGTACAGGCTGCAAGAAATGTAGAAAGGGGTAAGCAAAATTACAGTGAGGTAAAAGATCTTTTACCTTGCTGTAATTTTGCTCTTTTGAAACACCACAAACAAGAGACAAAATAGATCCCCTCCCCAAAATAAAAACTATTAAAGTAAAATTCACAAAATTATGAAAAAAGAAAGCAAAAAAAAAAGAGAAATTAAATGAAATAAAAAGTAATGAGGGGGGAAAAGGAAAAAAGGAACCCCCAAAAGCCTGATTTGTTGTCATGTCAATGTTTTGGAGGAAAACTGGCTTCGACTTGACAAAATTACATCCATCTATCCATTACGTAAATACAATTTGTCAATTTGGCTGCTCATTGCCTTAACCATGAGCAGCCCTCTCAACTGCGGCACAAACAGAGGATCAAGACGATGTGACGGTGAGCATCCCCATTGTCGGTCTACATGTGTTGCTGTGCTGTTCGTGCTCAACCTGCCGCTGAGGCACCAACGGAGATGCTATGATAACAAAGGCACACTGCTGTTCATCATGCAGGCGCACACATCTCTCACGTGCTCGGATGAAGCTTTCACAGAGGGTTGCCATACCGATAACCCCCCCGCCCCTTTCCCAACTAATAGGAAGCCTTCCCACAATGCGCACGCACACACTCAGAGTGCTGCGTCAGGCTTTCTGTTGCCATGGCAGCGACTCTGCTGTGATTTTACAGACGGCGGTCGCAAGTCACGCAAAGTGTTCCGCGAGGACGTGAGAAGCGGGAAGCGGTGATGCCATTCCAGGTCACATGACACGCTCGCCGCGTACACTATACATCAAAGTCCTTGATAAAGCGACATTTTGCAATAGAATCATGTGTAAAGAATTCATTTGTGCACGGCCATCACGCTGCTCACTCAGGTGTGCACGTCTTGGCCACTTAGGGGGCTTATTACACATCCATCCATTAATTTTCTATACTGCTTGTCCCCACAGGGGTCGCGGGTGTGCTGGAGCCTATCCCAGCAGTCATCGGGCAGTAGGCAGGGGACACACTGAACTGGCTGCCAGCCAACTGCAGGGCAAACAGAGACGAACAACCATTCACACTCACATCTAGGGACAATTTGGAGTGCTCAATCGGCCTAACAGGCATGTTTTTGGGATGTGGGAGGAAACCCGAGTGCCCGGAGAAAACCCACGCGGGCACAGGGAGAACATGCAAACTCCACACTGGGAGGGCCGGAGGTGGAATCGAACCCGCACCCTCCTAACTGTGAGGCCGACGTGCTAACCAGTGCACCAAAGAGCCTATTACACAGCCATTTAAAAAAAAAAAGTCACACGCACCTACGTACACACACACACACGCACGCACGCACGCACGCACACACACACGCACACACACGCACACACACACACACACGCGCACACACACACACACACACACACACACGCACACTCATGTACAGGAATCAAACTCACGGTGTCGGCACACAAGACAGGCAAGTGTACCCCTACACCATAGGTGTCAAACTCAAGGCCCGGGGGCCAGATACGGCCCGCCACATCATTTTATGTGGCCCGCGAAGACAAATTGTGCATCAAATTCGTGTGTCATTACTAGAATTGCAAATTGTCTTCACTTTTAATTGTATCTTTTATTTAAAAAATATTTGACCAGTTTTTACTCGTCTGATTTGAAAACGAGTTATTTGTCAGTTTGTTTTGTAGCTTTTACTGTATATAATATGAGGTGCTCACACAATTATTTGGGTTGACAGTCATAATGGCCCTCCGAAAGAAGCTATGACTACAATGCGGCCTGCCAAAAAAATGAGTTTGACACCACTGCCCTACACCTTCAGCGACTCCCTACACATAGACATACCGTATTAATATAAGACAATATTTTTTGCATTCAGTTTCAGTTTATTTAAAGGAAAGGCCTGACTCAGTTCAAGAACTGTTTTACAGCAGGTTCCTATAACATTACATACATGAAAATACAATATATACATTATTGTTAATGGGTGCAAGTTTGGTTTGTTATTAAAAAATATGTGTATAGCCGTTTAAATTGCGTAATAGAGGTGGCTGATCGGATTTGAAGGGGTATCTCATTCCAGATCAAAATGTGCATATAAAAGAGTTTGGACCAAAATTGTTTTTGTATGCTGGGGTTCGGATGAGGTCCTGTGTAACTTAGCGGGTGATGCGGGCCTGTCTTTCATTACGGCCTGGGATGAGTGAATTAACTATAGGTGGGAGAGAATTTGTGTGTAGTTGATAGAAGAGTTTTATTGCCATGAGAATTGTGTAATTCTGGAAGGTTAGTGCATTGGAGCGTGCAAGTGACGTGCAGTGATGGGTCCAGATAGATAGTCTGCCATGTACCGTAACTTTCAGACTAAAAGTCGCTCCGGAATATAGGTCGCATGAGTCATAAAATGCACAACAACGTGAAAAAAACCCATATATAAGTCGCTCCGGAGTACAAGTCGCATTTTGAGGGAAATTTATTCGACAAAATCCAACACCAAGAACAGACATGAACGAGCAACAACAGGCTAAACGATAGGTATGCTAACGTGACATAAACACAAACGAAGAGCTGAGAACGGGCCTGACGTAACATTCAGTTATTCAAATAACTATTACATAAAAAACACGTTTTTATCTGTGTCACTCCAATTCATTAAATCCATCGATTGTCCTTTATGGAAACTATGCCGCGTATGCGCCGCGCCGCTGACGTCTAAATATTCTAAATATTCCACAGACCCATATATCGATATATAAAGTATATATCAAATAACTATCATATAAACAACAATATTATCAAACCATCTGTGTCACTCAAAATCATTAAATCCATCGATCAAATTCCTCGTCCTTTGTCAACAACGCCGCGCGTGCGCCCTGACGTCAGCCTCGTTGTTATTCCACAGATCTAGTATATAACTATATTGTAGCGTTAACAAAGTACAAGGAAAGACGTGGGTTTGGTAAACGACTCTTTATTTAACAAAACAAGAGTTCAACGAGCCAACAACTACTGAATTGTAACAATAAAACCATATACAAGTTGCTATACGAAATAAAGTATATAAAATAACTATAACATAAATAGTTCCCCCCAACACGGCCCCAAGCACCGGCGTTGACTTCCAGGCGTGTGGCGGCGTGGACTTCCATCCCCGGAGGTGGCACTTCCAGCCACAAAGGTGGAAGAGAGCTCCATAGAATAGGACCGGGCGTGCGTAAAAGCCATGTCCGAGCCCCATCCACCGTCTCCGGACAGCCACCCGGCCGAGCGCAGGCCCCCGACTTCCATCCACGGAGGTGAAAGAGAGCTCCGTAGAGTAGGACCGGGCGTGCGTAAAAGCCATGTCCGAGCCCCATCCACCGTCCCCGGACAGCCACCCGGCCAAGCGCCGGCCCCCGACTTCCATCCACGGAGTTGAAAGAGAGCTCCGTAGAGTAGGACCGGGCGTGCGTAAAAGCCATAATAGTTTTTCAAACCTTCTGTGTCACTCCAAATCATTAAATCCTTCCAACTCTTCGTCCTCCGTGTCACTTACAAACAAAGCCGCTAATGATGCCGGTAGTACGTGGGGCTCTTCGTCATCCCGTGATCGAATCTTTGTCCTTTATGTAAACAATCGCCGCGCCGCGCTGCTGATGTCACTTGAAATTCAAATTACAGTAATCCCTTGCTACATCGCGGTTCGTTTATCGCAGTTTCACTTTTTATTTTTTTAATTTTTTTATTTTTGAAAAATTTCACATATAAGTCGCTCATCAGTATAAATCCTCCCCCCCCCCCCACCCAAACTATGAAAAAAAACGAGATTTATAGTCCGAAAATTACGGTAATATGATTTGAGTTTGTTTGCATATGTTGGGCATGTCATTGATGTACATAATGAATAATAATGGGCCCAGTATGCTGCCCTAGGGAACACCAGTGGGAGATGGTAATGGAGTAGATGTGGCCTGACCAATATTAACAACCTGGATTCTATCCGAGAGGTATGAAGGGAGCATAGTTAGAGCTAAGGGGGAGAGATGTAAAGAAGCTAGTTTGTTATGGACTATTTGGTGATTAACTGTGTCAAAGGCTTTACGGAAATCTACAAAGACTGCTCCTGTGAAGTGGCCTTTATTAAGAGAAGTGCGTATATATTCTGTGAGTCGTAGCTGTGCAGATAGTGTTGAACGAGCTGATCGGAAGCCAAATTGTGAGTTGTTGAGAACGTTGTTTGTTTCAAGATGTTCTATAGTTGTTTTGAAAGGAATTTGACATTGAAATAAGACTGAAAAAGTGGGGGTCGTCTTACATTCGGGGTCTAGACATTATAACCATTCACAACACTAGATAGCGCCAGATATCTTTAAAGTGAAGTTACGTCACCGCGCCTTAAGTCTCGCGTGAGTTACCTCGGTTTTTTGGATTGTTGGAGCTTGTGCGCAGCGGTAAGTTAAAGGTTGCAGGTAACTGAGTATGTTGCTGTGATCGTGTGCGTCCTTGACACAAAGTGAGTATATAGATTTCATTGTTACTACTGTCCACTGTTGTGCCGTTTGTCCGATTGTAGTTTGCTTCGTGTGCGTGCCGTTTGATTGACAGCTCCGGCGCGCTTCTTTAAATTTGCCTCGCATCGTACGAGTACCCGTTACGCAGCGGCACGGCGACTAACGGTCGCCAGCAAATGTATTTTGATGTCTCATTGACTTATATTTGGTGTGTTGCAGAGAGTATTTCATTTATGGTTATTTAGTACAGTCAAACCTCGGTTTTCGACCACAAACCGTTCCAGAAGGCGGTTCGAGAAGCTAATCGGTCGAATTCCGTATCTACTTTTCCCGTTACAAATAATGGAAAAATATTTAATCCGCTCCAAGACTAAAAAGAAAACGCCTTTTTTTTTTTTTTTTTTTAGCATTTTTTCATTTGCACATTTTTGTCCGATCGCGCAACTGCAGCGCACCGCCAAACGCGCAACCGTAGCTCGCCGCCGACCGCGCAACTGCACCGCGCTGGTCGCATTATTGTGACAGAGCCGACGCTGAAATCTAGAAAATATTTTTAATATTTTTTTCCACCGCAGCTCCTCCAGTAAACACTACTCACTCATTCCGGACGTCTGAGCTGTTTTTTCTCCATCTGCAAGATACAGTTAGACTTCACTTTGATGGTTAATGCAGTTATTGCAGTTTTGTTGTTTTATCACAGTAGATTGGTTCATTTAATTTCAAAAACCAGAAGCCATTCATTTACAAATGTGATTGCACTTTAGTTTACATATTTAAAGTGCTAGAGACATCCCTTTTTTTTCAATTAGAACGGAATTTGATAGAATGTATAAAGTGAACACATTTGCCGCATTGGAAATTAAAAATGGACACCGATTACTAAGAATAAAGCTGAAATGAAATGCCAGTTTATCGATCGGGTCCCGCACGAAGCCAAACTGGCGGCGCCATTACTGTGACGTCACAAGTTGTACATCTGGATGTCAACAAACCCAAACAACATGGCAGATGATAGCGACAGCTCCGTTTCTAGCGGCAATATTAGCATCATTTTATCCGATTCAGAAACCTCTTTTGACGCAGAATATGATGAATCTAGCAGTTCACTTGGGCTGAGCTGAGCACATTTTCTGAATTGTGCCCCTCCCGTCACTCTGGTTAGGTTGGCATAGTAAAAAGTAAAAAGTGCTCTTGGGGGCTTTAGAGTGCCGAGTTGATCTCGGCACATGAAGACATGACCACCTGCAACGTTTGGTTTAGGTTTTATAAGCATTTTTAATTTTATTGCTTAAATCGCATTTTCTCGACGAGCTGAGCACGTTTTCTGAATTGTGCCTCTCCCGTCACTGTGGTTAGGTTGGCATAGTAAAAAGAGTAGAGTGGCGAGTTGACCACTGCGAATGAAGAAATGAACATCTGCAGCGTTTGGTTTAGGTTTTAGGCGCATTTTTAATTTTATTTCTTAAATCGCATTTTTTCGACGAGCTGAGCACGTTTTCTGAATTGTGCCCCTCCCGTCACGCTTCGACATACTTTTCAAAGTCAAAGTTCAAGAGTTCAAGAGTTCAAGAGTTTTTTTATTCGCCATGTTTGAGCGTGACAAACAAGGAATTTGACTTCGGTAAATCACAGCCTCTGTTCAACATTTAGGTGACTAACAACAACACTCAGGACATGTGAAGAACGAAAGATATTCTCAAACACCCCCTGATCTTAAACTCCCAAGAGGGCAAGGAAAAACTCAAAACTCCAGCTAGGGAAAATGAGAAACCTTGAGAAGAGACCACAGATGGGAGGGTCCCTCTTCTAGGATGACCAGGCTGCAATGGATGCAGAGAGGACACATAGTCCAAACAGTGTAGACAAAAAAGGTGTGGCAAGCGGGATGTTATTGCACAGTAATGACTCTGAGACTCTAAGAGTGGTGTGAGTTCATCAGAGCGACAGCCTGGGGGAAGAAGCTGTCTCTGTGTCTGCTGGTTTTAGTGTACAGAGCTCTATAACGGCGTCCGGAGGGGAGTAGTTCAAACAGGCTGCAACCTGGGTGCGAAGGGTCTGTTGAGATGTTACTTGCACGTTTCCTGGTCCTGGACAGGTACAAGTCTTGGATAGATGGGAGGTTGATTCCAATTATCTTTTCTGCAGTCCTTATTGTCCGTTGCAGTCTGTGCTTGTCTTGTTTGGAGTCTCAAAGTCTCCTTTATTGTCAATTCCTCCGCATGTCAAGACACACAAAGAGATCGAAATTACGTTTCTCACTATCCCAGGGTGACAAGACAGCGTTCACAACGCACATACAAGTAAACAACACAG
The DNA here is from genome assembly GCF_024217435.2 of Syngnathus scovelli. Classification (NCBI taxonomy): domain Eukaryota; kingdom Metazoa; phylum Chordata; class Actinopteri; order Syngnathiformes; family Syngnathidae; genus Syngnathus; species Syngnathus scovelli. Next base: position 14,002,068 of record NC_090858.1, read on the forward strand.
GAAAAATAAAACAAGAAGATGAACAATAAGAGAGATAGCCCGCTAGCCGCTCCCGATGCACAGCAGAGTCCGGAAAGATAAGACAGAGTTCACAACGCACATACAAGTAAACAACACAGGAAAAATAAAACAAGAAGATGAACAATAAGAGTGATAGCACGCTAGCCGCTCCCGATGCACAGCAGAGTCCGGAAAGATGACAGTCAACCAGGCCACTGTGAACACGAGCACAAAGCAGGCACGCACTGTCCGGTTCGTGGATCCTATCAGGCGAACTCAACCCATCTTGTCGTCCCGCGAATGAACGTACGCCAGGATAATGGAAGGCACGGCTAGGCGAGCTGGGTTGGCCGCAAACCTGGCCCGACGTCTCCGCGCTGGCCCCTCTTCTCTTTTTGTTTACATTCACTGAAGCTAAACGCGTACAACTTGAGACGTCATGAGACGTCACTTCCGGCTGGCGGCTCGGTGCAGTCAAACTCGTCTGTGCGGCAAATTTAAATTATATTTTTCAGAGCAACAGCTTCCTTTTCGTTGTTTCGAGCGTCAATTTATATTTATAAGCCCATAAGCTAACTAAAACCGATTTATACATATACCGGTGTCTCTAGCCCTTTAAATGTTCAGATATTAGGATGTGATCGACAGTTTTTGCATGATTTGAATGACGCAAAATAACATGCTTTTTCTCTCGCATATATTGTTATTGTCACGGATCGGATGGAGCGGCTTGGACCAGGGTTTATTGAAGCAAACTCAAAAGGCAAACTGACATGACTTATCAACCAATAACTTGACTGATCAGGACGTGAAACAAGAAGACAGCAGGACATGACAACAGTACGACAACAATGATCCGACGGGGAGCGAGGGGCAGACAGGACTTAAATACAAAACACGAAACACGAGGCAGGTGACCGCGATTACATTGATTGAGGTGACACAGGAGGGGAGGGGTGACGCGAACAAAAACTATGGCAACCTAGACACATAGCAAAACTGGGGACGAGACATGACAGTTATAATCATTTGTTTCAGATGTACCGTAATTATTTTCTGTATAAAAATTAAATTTGGTTTTCAAAAAGTATTTTTTCAAACTTGAGTCAAAAAGTCTTTTTTTATACTTGAGTCTTGAAAAAGAGGGGGTCGTCTTACAATCAGGGTCTTCTTATATTCGGGCCAATACGGTATATCAAATAGATTTGACCATGAAACTGAACTGCCATTGTTGTCGAGTCATTTTGTCTTCAAATTTAAGTTGTGTCAAGGTTTCGATGTACTGCAGTAGGTTAGCCAGTCTGTCCTTAAGGGTGTGGCGTGTCATCAGGAAGCGACGAACGCCACAGACCCTTCGTTGACCCCTTAAACCAGTGTTTCCCAACCTTTTTTCATTCATGGCACACCTTTTCATTGGAAAAAATCTCGCGGCACACCGCCAACAAAAATCTGTTAAGCTCCTATATTAAAATCAGTTATATTACAACGAAACACGTAGAGTCCTATTCCTATATATGTATGGAGAGTCGAATAATTTAATAGAAATAAATACTAAATATTCTTTAAATTGTATTCCTTTTTTTAAATAAAAGTGACAGTTTTTTAAAAAGGTTTTAGACGGTGTAAGAAATAAACTATTTAAAGTGATTGTGATTAAAATAAAAGAATCAACGTGATTTTGTTTACTGTTTTAGACTAGGTCTATAAATATTGCAACAATAAGAACAAAGTCACTTTTAAAGACGCTCTGCTGTTCTGACAGCAGCTGAGTGGCTATCACAGTCGAGGAGTCTCGACTTGACTGCTTACTTTACGTATGTGAAAAATAACCAATCCAGGTTCTCCGGTTGAACTGCATTCTCTGATTTCCATCGGACCACAAACGCACCACAACCGTCATAGTGTCTGTCACTGTTAGCAAAAGCACACAGCAACACACACATAAACTGAATATGTGCCGATGCAATACAATCATATCGACACAATATGAAATCTCAAGATTCTCCGATTCTCCACACATGCACGATTAGCAAGTGGCTGACCAGGCCTTGCGCGAACTGACCAGTGGTTTGGCGATCCTGTTTACAATGCGCTACGTAATTAATATTGGACAGTCCCACGGCACAGCTGAACGTCGCACAGTGGTTGGGAAACACTGCCTTAAACCAACAATTGTTCAGCTCAATTGTTGCAAGCTCATCTGCACTCACATTGCGGATCTGCTTACCTTTCGACCTTTATCCGGCCTGGCTGCCAAGTCAGTTGAGCTGGTGACGGGGTTCTGTAAATGATCGTGACATCATAGTAGGAAAGAAGGCCATTCGCTGAGACGTTTTCAGAAAAAAGCAAAGAAGCAAAGAGCCACAAGCCGGTTATTTTAATGGTTGTCAAGAAGCGTGGAGGTCCAGTCCAAACGCGGGAAAGACAAACTCGCGTGATGGAGAAGACAAATGGAGAAACGTGGGCAAACGGGAAGTCAAGCACTCCATGGCGACCTGTCGGCGGGGTGGCGACTGCCCATTAGTAGCGAGTGCTGAAGCTGCTCACCTCCAAGGCCGACAGCGTCCGCTCATTATTGAACGACGTCCTCGTGATGTGACTGCTTGGGCTGCCCTTCTTGTTCAGCCACTCCTTCCTGAACAAACTCGTACACACACATATACACACACATATACACACATATACACACACATACACACACACACACACACACACACACACACACACACACACACACACACACACACGACTCAAATGCAACATGAACATCAACATAAACGTGCACATTACAACATGCGCAAAATTACAATCCCAAACACACAGGCAGGTGCACACACACACAAGACATTAGCACCATGTAGACAACAAAGAATGTTAAATAAATAATAATAACAATAATAATCTTCTTCCATGGTAGGAGGTGCCATTTTGTGATGCGTTTGGACATGCACGCTGTGTATGTGATTACAGGAGATTGCAGAGGATCAGGGTCACATCTGAATAACGGCGTAGCTTCATAGCTTCAAGTGCTTTCAGGCTGGCTAGTGGTGGTGGCGCCGGCCTACTTTCTCTTGACCGGCAAGACTGCCCACGCATGCATGCACACACACGCAAACACAGACACGCGCACAGCTGGCATTAATGCTTTCATCTCATGTGGTTTACCTCGTCGACGTCTGCAACACCAAAAGCGGGAATCTAAACAGCAGTGTAGTACTCATCACCATTTTATTCAAATTGATGTATGTTAACACTGGAAAGTTGAACTTTGAACTTATCCAGGGGGGAAAATGTAGAAGGGGGAAAAAAAGTTTTTCCAGCAAGACCACCCCCCCTTTCCCCCGCTGTCTCCTGGGCCTGGCAGGAAGTGAGGTCGTCAAAAAGGCTTTTAGACTTGGACAAAAGTCTAAAACACACACACACACACGCACACGCACGCACGCACACACACACACACACACACACACACACACACACACACACACACACACACACACACACACACACACACACACACACACACCGAAGGAAAGCCAGACCGCACAGGACAGACGGCAATACTTCTTCAACCCTATTTAGAGCGCAATGTGCAGTTGCTGGTATTGATGTGTGGTATCGGAGCATTTTTCTAGTGTGAGTACTGACTTGCAGCTTTCTTCTGCATCTCCTCTCTGTTGTCCTTTGACATGGTGCCCGCTAGTGTTCAGACTGAGAGACCACATGAGTGAATGCTTCCTACGTGGTTAAATATCTTGAAGAAACTCACAGCAGTATTCATTCAAAGAAATTCGGAAACCGCGGATGAGCACATCACTGAGAAACATGCAGAAAGGCAGCTGGATGGGCAAGGTCGATAGACTCTGATAAACTGATGAGTGTATCTGCTTTCTGTGCATTTTGCCTTTGCCAACACACGAGCGGACACCTTGGTGGTGGTGAGGTGCGCCACCTGGCGGCGTGTGCGTGGCGTATCGCTCACATGTGCTCGACGGCGTCGGCGGGGCCCTGCAGCTGTCCGACCACAGGCCCCCCATGAGTGTTCTTCACCCAGCCCACCACGCCCGCTTGCACTGCCTCCTTCTCTGTGTACTGTCAATCGAGCGATGACGTCACGTATGCACGCCGGCTTCTTATCGTGTACAAAGTTGCGCAAGAAGAGCACCAGATGGACTCAACTCACCATTCTGAAGCAAACGCCTGCAAACAAAAAGCAGCAGCACGTCAAAATCTCTGCTGAGCGACAAGTCGCTAAACACATGATGCTAAATTAAGAAGCAGATCGTGTCGCGAGCACATACACACACACACACGCACACACACACACACACACACACACACACACACACACACACACACACACACACACACACACACACACACACACACACACACACACACACACACACACACACACACACACACACTCACACACACACCGAAGGAAAGCTAGACCGCACAGACAGACTGAGACTTGCGACTAAACGTGGTCGAACCTTGCACATGTCCAAAGACTTCAAAGTCGAGAGAGACCAGCTGACTTCCTGTTGACATCTGTACAGCAAAGAGCAAACAGACGAACAAGAAGAAGAGCAAGTCGCGGTCGTGCTTTGTGCGCGCGTGGCTTGTGACAGTGCTGGTGGTCGGTGTAGTTCTTTGGAACTACAAACATGTCTCTGACACTCAACTGTTTCTTGAAACAATGACATAGACCAGATGATATCTGATATTTTAATGAATAAATCCTTCATGTACTCTGCGAATGGTTTTCCACGTTTTATTATCTCCCAGGCTGCAACAAAACTTGCAGTAGTAGTAGAGTTTGGAGATGCAATCCACTTCTTGAAACTGTTTTTTCGGTCCTCCTCCACCAGCACTGCAATTGCACCTTTCCTCTCAGTTGCAACTGAATGATCGGCAACAAATTTAGCATGCTTTAGCTGAAAATGTCGCTCCAAATTCCCCTTCTTCTTCCTTTTCTTTTTTTTCTTTTTATTGCAAATCCAACATGCAGGCAATGCTTCAGCATTGGCAATGAAAGCAAATAGTTCAATCCATTCTTTCTTAAAGCCTCTGCTCTCATCAGCAATCTTTCTCTTTTTGAAAACTGGAGCCGCGGGTTGCCGACCCCTGACATAGACAGTCCAACTCTGATGCCGCGGATATGGAACTCGGCAATATATCTACAAACCCGATTCGGTTGAAGTTGGGACATTTTTTAAAATGTAAATGAAAACAAAATACAATGATTTGAAAATCCTTTTTAACCTATATTCAATTGATTACACTACAAAGACAACATATTTAATGCTCAAACTCATAAACTTTATTTTATTTTTCAAATAATAATTAACTTAGAATTTCATAGCTGCAACACGTGCAGTAGAAGTTGGGAAAGGGCATGTTTACCACTTCGTTACATCACCTTTCCTTTTACTAACACTCAATAAACGTTTTGGAAGAGAGGAGACTCTGCACCAAACCTTAAAAATCTATTTAAAAAAAAAAATATTATCTAAATGAAAGCTATTGGAGCAAGCAGCAGATTCTCTTAGCTTCTCATGTGGAATTCTTTCCTATTCTTGCATGATGAACCACTTCAGTTGTTCACCAGTCCGGGGTCTTCCCTGTCGTATTTTATGCTTCATAATGCGCCACACATTTTCTATGGGAGACAGGTCTGGACTGCAAGCGGGCCAGGGGAGAACCTGGACTCTTTTACTTCGAAGCCACGCTGTTGTAACATGTGCAGAATGTGGCTTGGCATTATCTTGCTGAAATAAACAGCAGCATCCATGAAAAAGACGTCACTTGGATGGCAGCATATGTTGCTCCAAAATCTGTATGTACTTTTCAGCATTTATGTTGCCTTCACAGAAATGTAAGTCACCCATGACATGGGAACTAATGCACCCCCATACCATAACAGATACTGGCTTTTGAACTTCGCGTTGATAACAGTCAGGATGGTCCGCTTCCTCGTTGGTCCGGAGGACACGACGTCCAGTGTTTCCAAAAACAATTTGAAAAGTGGACTCATTAGACCACAAAACACTTTTCCATTGTGTATCAGTCCATTTTACATGAGCTCGGGCCCAGAGAACCCGGCCGCGTTACTGGATGTTGTTCATAAACGGCTTTTGTTTTGCATGGTAGAGTTTTAACCAGGGCTGTGGACTTTTTTGTGGATTTTTGCACCGAGTCCGAGTCCGGCCTCTTGACCATCGAGTCCGAGTCCGGCTGTCCATTTTTTCTGTTAATTCATGTGACTGCTTAGTCTTTATTCAAGGCTAATTTACATCAAAATCTACCAGAACGAACGCAACTGCTTTCACACTGGCTGGTTCGGCTTATATAGGATCCCTTGCTGAGAGCGCGGATGTAAAAGTGAGGCGACGTTCCAATCAGACGTCGGATCGATAACATTTTCCCTGCCCTACCGGAGTTGTGCTAGTTCATAACGTAGATCACTCATGGCGTAGTCATAAATGTACGGTTGACAATTTAACCGATAGAAGTGGATACATTGGAACATAACCTACACTCTAATATATTATTTGACATGGTATTAAATGCGTGGCTTTACAAAAATAGTCATTGAAGCCCACCCTTAGCCCTGAGTGCCATTGGCATGAGGCAAAACGCTTGAAAACACACACTCTCGCCCAATTAAATAACCATTCTGAAACACAGGACATGTAAGATAATATTTTTTAATCATTAATTACACCCTTATAGCTCAGACATTTATCTAAACACAAATAATTAGTGACGACCCCACAACTACCGAAACACATCAATGATGTAAGCTGGGTGACATAATCGTCCATGACATTGGTACATAATGTAAACATTAGCCTAAGTGCAACTCAACGTGGCCGCATTGATCGTAAGCAGGGCTGTGGACAGTATTCCTACGCGCATTCTCAGCAGCATGATGAAAATAAAATTGAATGTATTTTTTTTATTGTCGGACTCGGTGGACTCGGTCAAAATCAGCACCGAGTCCGAGTCCGGCAAAAATGACCAAGTCCAACCAAGTCCGAGTCCCCGAATCCGAGTCCACAGCCCTGGTTTTAACCCGCACTGACTGATGTAGTGACGAACTATATTTACTGGTTTTCTGAAGTTTTCCTGAGCCCATTTGGTGATATACACTCATGTCGGTTTTTAAGAGGGATCGAAGGTCACGGTCATTCAGTTTTGGTTTCCGGCCGTGGCGCTTTCGTGCAGTGATTTCACCAAATTCTCTGAACCTTTTGATGATATTATGGACCGTAGATGTTGAAATCCCTAAATTCCTTGCAATTTTGCTTTGAGAAATGTTGTTCTTAAACTGTTCAACTATTTTCTCACGAAGTTGTGAATGACTGAGCATGTTTGGGGAGGCTCCTTTTATACCCAATCATGGTACCCACCTTTTCCCAATTAGCCTGATCACATGTGGGATGTTCCAAATAGGTGTTTGATGAGCTTCTCTCAGCTTTCTCAGTAGTTTTTGCCGCCTTTCCCAACTTCTACTGGACGTGTTGCAGCCATGAAATTGTAAGTTAATTATTATTTGGCAAAAAACAATTAAGGTTATCAGTTTGAACATTAAATATGTTGTCTTTGTAGTGTATTCAATTGAATATGGGTTGAGAAGGATTTTCAAATCGTTGTATTTTGTTTTTATTTACATTTTATACAATTTCCCAACTTCAACTGAATCATTTGTATCATCCATCCATCAATCCATCCATTTTCTGTACCACTTTGTCCCCACGGTGGTCGCGGGCTTGCTGGAGCCTATCCCAGCCGTCATCGAGCAGTAGGCGGGGGACACCCTGAACTGGTTGCCAGCCAATCGCAGGGCACACAGAGAGGAACAACCATCCGCACTCGCACTCACACCTAGGGACAATTTGGAGTGCTCAATCGGCCCACTATGGGATGTGGAAGGAAACTGGAGTGCCCGAAGAAAACCCACGCAGACACGGGGAGAACAAGCAAATTCCACACAGGGAGGGCTGGAGGTGGAATCGAACCCGCACCCTCCTAACTGTGAGGTGCCCCACCGAGCCACCCCATGTATCTACCAACTCTATCAAAACAATTAAGAAACAAACAAACAAAAATCTGCGGAAATTAGATATCAACTTCCAGGTTTTCTTGCTTTTTTGTTTGTAACTCTACAAACCTGTTACGACGTTGCACGACTCCTCGTCCACATGATGCAAACGATGATGTCATGTACAGTCCAACAGTTTTGTCAGATTTGGAAATGTTATTCCGCAAAACTTCAAACTAACGAACGGCCTTACATGCAAGTCAAAATGTTTACGACGCTCAGACAGTCTTCCGTGTACGCTTTTCACCGTCGATTGATTTTAAGTGATCGATTTATAATATGGCGTCATCGAAAGTTTCCTTGTGATCTTAGTCAATCTCGTCAAGAGCGCAAATGCTGTCGTATTCTTATCTTGCCTCTAGATGACAGCACGTCCTCACTCAAACCAGGACAGCTTCCTGCCGGTCGTCATGGCAACCCATCATCAGTGTGTGTGTGCTCGCCTGCTTATTTCTGGATTTTGCGGCCGGCGTAACTCATAGTGAAATAATAATAACTGATAACACATGATCAGATAGATTTTTGTCATCCACAAGTGAAATTCACATGAAATTCACACGTGGAAAACAGCAAGATTATTATTTAAAAAATATTATTATTTAATGGCATGTAATAAAATAAACATGACAGGAAAGGTCAGCCTAAGTCCAAAGTTTCCTTTTGGGCTTTTTTTTCTTCAATAACGTTTGGAATGTTCATCTTCACATGATGCCTGTGTGCGTACGTGTGTGTGTGTGTGTGTGTGTGTGTGTGTGTGTGTGTGTGTGTGTGTGTGTGCGCGCGCGTGTGTGTGTGTGTGCGTGCGTGCGCGTGTGTGCGTGTGTGTGTGCGTGTGTGTGTTTGTGTGTGTGTACAGCGCGTGTTTGTTGGGGTGACATTACTAAAAGGACTCGACATGTTACGCAGCAGTGGAAGCTTTGAGCCCTGCGGCAACACACAAGCGCGCACACATGCGCACACGTACACGTGCACGCACACACGTACACACGCGCGCGCACGCACACACACACACACACACACACACACACACACACACACACACACACACACGCACGCACGCACGCACGCGCGCACCCACACACACGCACACACACACACACACACACACACACACACTGCCTCTCAGCTTTGCTTTGCGTCCACATGCATGACTACTTCAACACACGTGCAGAGCAACCCCCACCCCATCCATGCAGCCAAAGCGCCCGCTAGCTGCACACTGCAGCATCTTGGTTCCCCTCACGTTGCTGCGTAAGCGTGCGTGTGTGCGTGCGTGCGCAGCAGAAAGAACACTGCGACCTAAAAACGCAGCTCACTGAGAGCGACTGCGCGCTGAACAGAAGGCTCAACCAAGTGTAAATGTGTGGACACACACACGCACACACGTACGCACACGCACACATGTGCACAATCACACACACTGTCTCATTTTGGGTTGCGCTGGCGTGGAACTGAAACTTTTCCGTGTGTGTTATTTTTGTTGAAGCCGGTTGCTCCTGTTGCGTGTTGTTTGAGATGTCTGTCGTTGAGCAAGGAAAACAAAGATGTGGAGTAACAGTTGGTTCTTTATTGGCAAGATCTTGGGTTGTTTAATGGCGTCCAGTACACGAGGCACGGTAGCAGATGAAACAACAACCCCCATTCTCCAGGTCAGAAGGTTTCATACAGTCCGGAAAAGGCGGGAAAGGCGGGAAAGCATCACCTGACCATTTGGTGTCTATGTATATTGGAGAGTCACCGCCCTGTGTGTGTGTTGTGTCCGCCGTCTCTTCCTATGTGTATTGGAAGGTTACACAGTTCTGTGTGCTGTATCCGTGCTCTTGATTGAGCAGTCGTGTTTATATAAAACAATAAGACGATTTGCACATATATGAACATGAAAAAGCATACGAGTTTGACTAACAACAAAATATGTACACATTGCTGTTTCTCCTACTTCACTCCCACAGATCATTTTTTATGTGGTCAGGCAGCAGCCAAACCCCCGCCAAAGAGCCCGTCCAAGAAATGATGTGTCATGCGGACAATTTTGTTTGATGGTTAAGTTGGCGCCGATGTCAGGGGCGGGGCTATGGGGTTCTCCTTACGACCTCGACAAGACCAGCTGAGCGGCGGCTCAGCTTCCGCTTCAGAGTTGCGTGGACAAAAACCTCATGGCCCAAAAAAACAAAACAGTCCGACCTCAAAGCGCATTACTATTTTAACCCTCATGTTCTGTTCTTTTCTCAGGAGTAGCAATTACGCTATGGGGTCAGTTTGAGACGCAAATGTGTTGGAAATGATAATAGAAAATGTGCACTGTAAAAATCAATGTCTTAAATACAAATCTATTTTTTAATTCAGTGATGAAAATCAACACCTCATCTACTTCGGGTCAAACTGACCCACTGACTCGGAATCAAGATGAATATGAAGGAATTGTATTGAAACACTACTTTGAATTCAATTACAAAAACTTTTTTATTAACTTTAAATTTAACAGCAGGGTTAAGCGGAAACAAACCGGCCAACAGTCCATCGGCACGCTCAAATGTTCTTCTTGATCAATCGAGTGACTTTTCTTGGGCTCTTTGCTTCTGTTTGCTTCTATTTGTGCTTTATCGTGAGGGAGACTTTGTTGGGTAGTGCCGAAGCCATCGTGCCGCAATCTGTCCTGGGTCAAGAGCAAAACTTTGAGACGTGGGCGGTAGTTGAGCTCCAGGTCTGGCGTCTCTGCAAAATGTTCAAATCCAAATGTTGATGGCAACAAATTGTCTTTGCACACTTCCAATTTTATCTTGCTTGGCCCGCTTTGCATGCCGCGCCTTTCCTCGTTAGCGCGGGTGTTCCCTTTTCACGTTTTCGGCCCAGTGATTCCGCCTCGCCGGCGTGCTCCATCTGTGTGTGTGTGTGTGTGTGTGTCTGTGTGTGTGTGTGTGTGTGTGTGTGTGTGTGTGTGTGTGTGTGTGAGAGAGAGAGAGAGAACTGAACTCTGCATGAACCCTCACTTGAACCCTGCGTGAACTTGACTAAACTGACCCATTAATCTACTTTGGATTAGAGCTGGACAGTGGCCCGTGAGGAGCGCGCAGCGTCGCTTCTGCTTCTTGTTCGGCTTCTACGTGGGCGCGCACATGAGAGACGTGGCGACGTGTGCATGCGTGGTGTTTGGTGGCGGTCTTGATGGCGATCGAAATTTCCTCCGGCTGACTCAACCTGATTGTGTTGACATATCGGATTGGGTTGATTGAGCTCAACCTGCCTCAATGAAGCCAATTGATACAAAGAGTGTGGCCCTTCACGCCGATGGCGACGTTCAGCGACTCGTCCGCCGCCGTTCATCCGATAACATGCAAACAACAAACATGCAATACAGCTTTCCATCAATCTGCTGCTGTGCAGTCATGTGATTTTAGGGGCGCTTCCAGCCAACCTTGAAGTTCGTCTGAGGTCCAATCGAGAGCAAAAACAAACACTTAAAACAGCACCACAGCCGAGAGCAGAAGAAGTGGAGCAAGTCGACCACACACGCTTGGCCGCTTGGCGTCATCACCAAACATGGCAGGCACATTTCCCACAAAAAACTTTGGAGGCTCAGCTAGTCAAAAGACCGCTTGCTAAGTCAAGCTCGCCCACTCCATCTTGCACGGCTGAGCGTCTTTCGCACTCATTCACAAGCAGTCCAAGCTGGCATCAATGTAGGTCAGTGTGTGAGCTGCCCCAACACACGACTGACGTGTGTGTGTGTGTGTGTGTGTGCGTGTGTGTGTGTGTGTGTGTGTGTGTGTGTGTGTGTGTGTGCGCTAAACATCCCAGAATGAATCAAGCCAATGTTTTGATTTGCAACGGACGCTTGCACGCCGGCGGGGCTCGTGGCAACTCAACCTAACGCCCCCCCCTCCCCACGGCCAAACACACACACACACACACTGCACAGACACACTGTGGAGGACGCCTCCGTGCAGTGTGTGCATGCTGGAAAAGTCTGGCATTTGCATGTTGCACGTGTGTGGCGTGCTATGGGCGGAGCCAAACATGGCACAGGGGCTTGGTTCCAAAACATGCAGTTCTATTATTAGCCCTAAACTCACCATGACCTCAAAGCGGGCGACGAGTCAGTCTGACCTTTATTCATGCAACTGGCGCTGTAATCACAACGTCATCATAGTAAGCGCACCGCCGGGCCCGCCCGCCGCCACTTGATGAGACCCGACAGACTTGGGATGAAAGCCGAGAGTCCATGAATCATGGGGACAGACCGCGGCACTCAAAGCCTGCGATTATGCCCGGTCATCAAAATCTGAAATACACTTTGCAATTTGTAGCGAGTGATCCTACTTCCAATTTGCCGGCAATCAGACAAGATCTTCCCAACGTGTTTGTCTCGGAGCATGCAGAGAAATGGCCAAAATAGTGACAAAATCTGCTTTGGGGGGCGGAATTCATCAAAACCTGCCGCAGAAAATGGTTGACTTGTCTGCAAGCAACTTTTCTGTGGGTCTGCTCATGATACAAGTTTACTGCGCATTGACGAGAATAAACGCGCTTGCAAAATAGGTTTGCAGCTTGTTTGTGGAGTTTGGCAAACCCCCCAAAACATGGTTTTATTTGCACCAGTGGGTTCTTCAACTGGCTTTGACAGATGGCGCCCCCCATGACCCGCCCCTCCTAGAAGGTACGAGGTAGGGCGTCACATGACCTTCATGCTTGTAGCGATGCTGTCATATTTGATAAGAGTTGGTTGGAAACACAGCACACCACATCACACCACGCCTGCTTCTTACCTGGAGCCCGCTAATCCTTGTCTGCTTGTGCGTCCGTCGGTCGTCCGAGACGACCGTCGGCCGGCGCACGACCTCGCAAGCAAAGAGAGGTCATTCAAGGAAGTGAAAGACAACGCGAGCGGCAGCCTACGCTTGAGAAGACATGTCACGTGCTCTCATGCAAAGTTCTCCAAGAATTCTTTGAGCTGGGTGTAGAAGATGAAGGTGCGACCTCGCCGACCTGGCAGAGGACACGTTGCACCTAATCAATGTCATGGGGCAAAAAATTGCGACCGACCGCATGTCCAAACCTCAAACTCGCTCACAAAGGCTGCAAACGGATGAGACGCTTCCACAAGATTAAGCTGGCGCTTTCGGGGTATGGACGCAAAGTCAGACCAGAGCTTGGCTTCCGTCAAAAGTGAAGGCTCTCTTCGGCCGTATGCGACCGTCCACTTTGCTGACTTTTTGTCTCTGCGCTCCAATTTGGAGGACAGAGAACCAACAATGCAGAATGCAAAAGACAAGCGAGATGGATGGAATGCTCGTTTTGGCCTCGCCAGGAGAGGTGATTCATTGTGCGTGTGCGTGCGGTGTGTTGTCATGCTTGTGAATGGGCTCCAAACGACGCTTTTGTTGGCGGCTCACATCCACTTCAACAGAAACACCATCTGGCACACACACACAGCAAAGATTTAATACAGCACACGGTGACCTGCGTGCGTGCGTGTGCGTTCGTGATCTGGATTTGAGCACTGTTGTCATACACAATGTGCAGCGAGTGCAAACACACAGCCACGATGACCAAGTTGCACAGCTGATGAAGGCGTTAAATGATTTGGCCGCCAATCTTTTGAAAGGTCATTTTGGGTAACCGTGTGAAGATTTGACGAGCAGTGGAGCGCAAGAATGGACGCTCATCAGAACTGCCAAGACGAAACGTGTCTTGTGCTTTTTATTTGGGCTTTTTTCAAGCACCTTTTGACTCATGTCTTGCAGGGCAAACAAAATTATGACAAAATAGGCCATTTTCTCCACAAATATTCTATTTGCGATGATTTTCTTGTGTAAAAAAAAATCATATCAAAGGTTATTGCAGGGTTGTGAGAAATACTTTAAATAAAGAAAATAACTCCTCCGCCCAAATTTAATAAATCTGTGAATCCCTAAACGCCAGCCTACGCTTATGCAAAGGTCCCGTCATGCACCTGGGAACAAAAACACGTCGTCTGAGTTCAAAAGAAAATCACTTATTTACATTTCATACTGTATTTACTGTTGTGTAACAACACCCAAATGCCATTTCCGAATTAGTGATTATTATTGATTGTTGTTTATATGCTTGCGGTATTCTCTACTGTACTTGCCAAACGTCTAAACAAAATATCATTCCTCGTCATTTGGTTGAGGGTCCAAACTTGCAGCGGAAGATGAGCTGCAGTGACAGCTGCTGCCGAAAGAAGGCGCCAACCTGCCAGGATCGACTTACGTCCGGGTGTGAGCTTGTGAGACGTTGTGCGTCAGCGTGTGTTGCCCCCACCCCAGCCAATCACACACATGAGCGCACAGGCGTCGTGCACGCGCGGTGTTTGCCCACATGATGATTGTGCTTTAGAAAACAAAGCAGACCGACGCGCACGAGCTTCAGGCGGGAGCGCGGCTCTGTCGACGTCACGCATGATGGACTTTTGGGGGGAGGGGTCACGAGAGGACGCAAAGACGAAGAAAAACCAAAGAACAAGCGAAGTTGTTGCTAAAGCTCCTCCTTAATTACTCCTTTCTCTCGCTCTCTTGTGCGCTCTCTCGTGCGCTCTCTCGTGCGCTCTCTCGTGCTCTCTCTCTCTCTCTCTCTCTCTCTCTCTCTCTCTCTCTCTCTCTCTCTCTCTCTCTCTCTCTCTCTCTCTCTCTCTCTCGCTACCCCGCTCGTTCTGTCTCTCATCCCGTGGCGCGCCTTTCTCCCGTGGCTGTCACTCAGTCGTTTCCCGCCAGGCCAGCAAAGGAAGGCAAGGGACCGGACGGGACGCCACTTTTGTTGTGGTGGTGCGTAAAAGGGGGCTCGCGCAGCTCGCCACGCCGCTGCAAACTTTTTGTTTTTGTTTTCTTGTTTTGCTTCCCTCTCGGGCGGCATGGAGGAGGCGAAGGAGCCGGTGCGATGTTCGTCGTCGTTCAGCATCAAAAGCCTCCTGCTGCCGTCCACTAAGTGCGAGGCCCGCGACGACTCTTGCGGCCCCGGCACGCCGCTGCACGAGCCCCTTTCCCCGGTCTCGGAAGCAGAGAGGTCTCCGGAGGGGGCGGCGGGCTCTGAGCCGGACAAGACGCTGCAGGAGGGCGGCGAAACGGCCGCTGAGGAGGGCGACGGCGGTGCGGGCGGCGCGTCGCCCGCGCCCAAGAACGGCAAGTACGACAAGCCGCCGTTCTCGTACAACGCGCTCATCATGATGGCCATCCGCCAGAGCCCCGAGAAGCGGCTGACGCTCAACGGCATCTACGAGTTCATCATGAAAAACTTCCCCTTCTATCGCGAGCACAAGCAGGGCTGGCAGAACTCCATCCGCCACAACCTGTCGCTCAACAAGTGCTTCGTCAAGGTGCCGCGCCACTACGACGACCCGGGCAAAGGCAACTACTGGATGCTGGACCCCAGCAGCGACGACGTCTTCATCGGCGGCACCACCGGCAAACTGCGTCGGCGCTCGGCCACGTCGCGCGGAAAGCTGGCCATCAAACGTGGCCTGCGCTTTGCCCCGCTTGGCTTGGGCGGCCTGGGTGGAGGCCTGGGCGAGCGGCCGTCCAACCCGCTCTACTGGCAGATATCGCCCTTCCTCTCCCTGCAACCGCACCCACACTCGCACCCGCACTCGCACTACAACGGAGCCTCGTCCGCTGCCGGCTTTCTCGGCCAGGCGGCAGGCTATGGCTCGCTGCTGCCGGGCGTCGAGCAGCTGGCCAACGGGGACCTGGGCCGCTCCGTGCTGCAGGGCAGCCTCACCAACTCTTACGGCGTCGGCCTGCTGTCGGCGCAGGGTCCCGCGGCGGCGGCTGCCGGCTACTTTGTCTCGCCAGGAAGCCAACAAGGCCCACAGGGCGCGTCCGGCTTCGGTGCGCTAGCGAGCGGCGGCAGCAGCAGCCCTCCGCCTCCACACTCGCACCCGCACTCGTTGCTGTCGGACCCGCTGAGGAGCAGCAGCTCGGCGGCGGCCTTCTCGCAGTCCGGCGTGGCGGCGGCGGCTTTTCCGAGCGTGCTGGGCCAGCAGAAGAGGCTGGCCTCCAACGCTTTCCTAAACTGAAACGCAAAGCTAAGCCCTCTTTTCCTTTTCCTTCGTTGCTATACGGCGGAGGCAGCCCTACAAAAAAGAAGACGACAAAAAAATCTATATTTCAAAGTATCTAAGTCACGGAACTCGGCTCTGCCCCACAACACGAAAGTATATTTATATCCACGTCTTTCTTATTTATGAGGACCTTTTGTATTTATTTTATTTAAAATGTCTCAATGTGCGTGTGTGTGATGACGCTGATGATGATGTTGCACCCTGAAAGCGCACAAACATTTATTATTTATTAATAAGATTGGCAGCAGACAATCAACTTTTAGGCAGGAATTATTTTTTATCCTCAACATTATTAATAATAACTCTCAGAAACAAGCCTTACATTAGCGAAGACAATCAGGGGTTGAAAGAGCGGAACAATTTTCTTTTGATTTTTCATTCTCAGGTGAACGTGCTTTGAATAATATAATAATAATAATAATAATAATAATAACAATAATAATAATACATTTTACTTTACAGAACTCATAAATTCCAAACAAAACTCATCACGGATGGGAAATTAAAGGTTTGAATACGCATTGCGTGAGTGTGATGTGAGTGTGTGTGTTTGTGTGTGTCCATGCGTACGTGCGCATTTTCATTGAGGGCAGCTGAACTAAAAAAAAAATAAAAAAAAATATATATATATATATATTATATTATATTATATATATTTTATATATATTTTATATATATATATATATATATATATATATATATATATATATATATATATATATATATATATATACATACATACACATGTATATATAAAAAATATATATATATGTGTGTGTGTATATATATATATATATATATATATATTTATGTTTTTATGTTGTGTGTGTATATATATATATATATATATATATATATATATATATATATATATATATATATATATATATATATATATATACATATATGTGTTTTATGTTATGTTATGTGTTTATAGATACATACATGTGTATGTATACACACACACACATATATATATATATATATATATATATATATATATATATATATGTAACGAAAGGGGTGAAAAAAAATCTTTCTGCATTCAACACAAAAATGTTTTAGTTTGGTAGCGGTGTTCTGTATAATGCTTTTATATATATATATATATATATATATATATATATATATATATATATATATATATATATATATATATATATATATATATATATATATATATATATATACGTATATATATATGCAAACACGTGTGTATATATATGTATACAGATATATATATAGATATAGATCTGTAGATATTATATACATCATATATATGATAAATATATATATATATATATATATATATATATATATATATATATATATATATATATATATATATATATATATATATATATATATACACACATGCACTCAAACCCAAGCTCGACTCGTGACCCGACGTGGCCCCGTTGCCATGGAACCACTCCTGGTTCGGCACTAGGTTGTGCAGGTTTGAGGAGTTTCATGTTTTGGAAATTATTTGGGTTCAATTTGTTAGTTTTCAAATGTGCATTGACAGGAACTTAATTGTTTGCTTTGGTTCTTTTTACACTTGAACTCCTGCTAATGTTTCATTGACTTTGATTTTTGTTTACCCACCAACTACACTGGAAAAAATGTGTTGAATCTCCTCGATTTCTTTTGTCATGTGCTTGCACTCAATCAAATCACGTGGCTTTCGATCAATTTTTGAAGGAGATGCATCTGGATCCAGAGGATTTGATTTTCTTGTGCCAGCCCCTTGACAAAAGAAAATGGAGCAAATTCAACACACCATTTTGCAAAACGATGAGCTGTGGCTTAGTTCTGTCAAATAAAAAATAGGCTGAATTTCTGAAGTGACTCTTGAAACAGACTTGTTTGCCAAGCAAAATGTGAAGAAAAAGAAACTCTAAATGTTGAATGCACATGAAATCATCGAGCGACTTTTTAGTTGAATTTTGTTTTTGTGAGGGGCGGAGGTCACGGGACTAAAATTCCAAATTGATGAACTGAAGTCAAAAGCACATAGTGATGACAAATATGTGCGATCTGAGCTAAAATACATTTTTTTTTATTTCCTGGCACTTTTGTGGTTGGTTCACTTTTGTATGTGATGCTTCCCCCAAAGTTTGTTTATAGTTTGGTCACTAACAGACTGATCTTGATTAAAAAGTAACAAATCCATTTTTTGTCTGAATTGATAATCATTTTTTTGGGAGTCAAGTTTAGGGATGGTAAATTTGGATTTTTACAACATTTATGAAATAAATATGATTCTCTATGTGAGAAGATAAAATAGCAACGCAAATGATATTTCAAAGAAAACCGTTTTAATCATTTCCGCAAATATTATTTTGTAAAACAAAACATTGTGCCTACTTAAAAACCTTCACGATATTACTTACAATGTAAAAAAAAATCATAACAATTTCTTTCAAATAAAGATTAATCGACTCGCATTGCTCTCTTGGCTAAGCCAATGCAGAACCGCACACAAATACTGCCACCTTTTTTCCAGTATTTTCTTTGGCCTGGTTATAGACCAGCATTTGAGCGGAATCCTACTGTCCTGAAATCCCAATCGCACAATTCTAAAGTCGTACGCAGTGAATTTTCGACAATATCATCGCGCGCTGCCGTTTGAATGTGCATTGAAGCAGCATGCCAACTTTTGGATTTAGGAGTCAAACGTGAGTTGCCATGGAAATAACCTCCACTGTATCAATTGCCTCAACCTGCACATGTAGCATAGCCACGTTTTGGACGAGTCCATAAGAAATTATTGGACCTCTTAAACGAGCAAGCCGAGAGAGAGCCGCTAAATGAGCCGGTTTCCACACGTATTTGCTATTTTTCGGTCCGATGACACGTTATGCGTTTTCCACGCGCTGCTGGAGGTCCGTGGGACTTCCGGGAGACCGTGCACACACGCAAGGTGGCCGAGGAGAGCTCCAGGAGTTCGGCTTGACTCTTTTTAGGCGCCCCGGTGGTTATAATGGAGCTTTTTCCGGACTTCCAGCGGCCCTCGCACGCACGCAGAGTGGCCGAGAAGAGCTCCAGGAGTGCCGGTGGACTCTGTTCAGGCTTCCCGGTGGTTATCATAGAGAGCTTTATTAGGAGGAAACGTTGTTGTTGAGTCGCATCCCAAGGAAGAACATTCCACTCCTAAAGTGGTACCTCTACCGACCACGAACGCCTATACTTATGAACCTTTCAAGATACGAACTGGAGCCTTGCGATTTTTTTGCATTTAACTCTAAATCATAATCATGGCGAATGTATGCGTATCGTCGATCTCGCGACGGAGTATGGAGAGTGTTGTGCCAAACTAGGTATCCCCTGCTGCAGGAGCGTGCACGTTTTGAGTGAAAGGCGAAAGCCGTTGTCGTGCGGCAGACAGTACCAGCTCGTTTTCAATAAAAACACGAAGAACACCAAAAAGTAATGACGAGGACGTGAGTTCGTGTAAGCATACAATAATTTATTAGTCTGACTTTTTGTGTGTGTTCTCTGTGGTATTTTTCACAAGTGTAGAAAATTAGAACAGGTTCCCCCACTCCCTAAGCAAAGTTAGGAGGTCAAGCATAAATTGACATTTTTTGTTGTTTTTTTGTTATAAAGGTTTGAAAAAGCACAAATAAAACTTGTTTTGGTTGTCTGTGTTATACACACAGCAATAGGTGTGACTTATGGGGTATCCAGCACACATTTATTTGCTTTTACATTGATTCCTGTGGAAAACGTTGCTTCTCCTTACAAATGTTTCTACTTAAAAACCCGATCGCGGAACTACTTAGGTTCGTAAGTAGAGGTACCACTGTATTTTCAATTTCATTTCCTTGTATGATTGTTACTCAGGCTGCACCATGTTGGAGAAACATGCCATGTGCCATATGGCTGGTCAATATCGCAATATCGATATTATTGCAATATTATTTTTTTTATGCTGGAAAATAAGCAAGCTGAACGTGTTCCGAGCTAGGTAATTGAAATTTACTTTGATCGTGTTCAACTATTGGATGGTGATGCCCAAGTGCAAATTTGCGTCTAACTAGTCAAGTTCTGAAGAAAGCGTACAATTCCATACAAAAAAATTATTGCGTGTTTTTCCAATGTGCTTATTGCATAGGACATTAGCGCCATATCGCTTTGTTTTCCACATCTTGTGCATCTTGTCCATCCCTGATTATTACAATAAGTACCAATACATCATGATAACAAGTGGAGGCTGTATGCACACGCACGCACAACCCTAATCCAAGTGTATTGGCTGCTAGGGAAGCAGTTTGTGGCACTTGATTGAGAAGATGACAATTGCATATTTCTTATTGACAAAAGAAATGCAATCTTTCCATTGATAAATGTAATGTAATTACATTAATACATTTAATTTCTAATGCACTTAACATTTTAATGAAATCTCAATGCGCTAGGGTAGTTTCAAACAGACAACAACAAAACAGTCAGTCCACCTTTGCAAGAGTCGGGATCAAAGAAAATCGAGAGAAAATCGCTTGAAAAGAGTTGAAAGGTAGTCTTTGTAATAGTGGCTCGGAGAGAGGCCTTTTGAAAGAGCTAGATAGCTTTTTAGATAGAATGTCTTGAGGCCTTTTTGAGGACGGCAGTCAGGATCAGGAAGTCGACTTGTGCCATCGTTTCTGGCGTTCAACTTTGCTTTCAAGCTGCACCGCGTCTTGAAGCGACACTTGCTAAATTTGGCGCTGGTGCTCCAGCCACTGGTACGAGACCGGGCCGCCTTTTTGTGTCATTTTCTTGTGTGACGGCGAGGCAAGTTGTGTTTGGGGAGGGGCGAGAGTTCAGAGTTGAGACGCACCCTGACCTTCTTACAAATTGAGCAGGAAGTTTAAAGGTCACGTGAGCCACACTTGAAAGACTTTTGAACCCCAAAAGAATCTCGCCATGCTTAGCAACATAACTGCAAGCGACGCAAAAAAAGCTCAATTTTGGCTCACGTTCTTTCGTCCGGCCGACTGAAATGTGACGCCGTCATAGCTGATAAAATTCGCATCCTCGAATAAGATACAATGATGAATGTGGTCTATGAATGCTCCTGCCTTCAGAGAACAGCAGGAAAAAAAGAATTTTGCAAATCTTGTGTGTGCTTGCGCTTGAGCCTTAACGCGACAGCAACCAGCATTATTTTGGAAAAGGACCCTTTGCGCAACAAAAGGGACGGACGGACGCATCTTTGCGTGGCCAATGACTCCAGCTACAACGACTCGCTAGACAAATATTAGGTGCGTGTGTTTCAAAATTCAAGACTGAAGAAACATTTTGGACTTGTGGAGTGAAAAAGACGCAGCAAGAACAGACAAGGGTTCAACTCAAAAAGCCGTCTAACCAATGAAAACGTCAAGAAAGCACGAAAATGCTGGTATACAAAGTAAGCGTTGATGCAAACTATTATGGGACGGCAAAAAGCAGAAAGCCGGCGAAACGGGCAAACGACCACAAAGCAGAAGCTCCCATGAAGGCTCATGTGCACACTCAGAGGAGGACAACTTTTGCACGTCTTGGTTAAAAAAATGAGACCGAACAGCACAACATAAAAATTAAGCCTCGCCATATTTAGCATGTCAAAATCCATTCAACAAGACAAAACAGAATTCTATTATTTTTTTCAAAAAGCACATTATCAAACTGTTTTTTTTGTTCAATTAGCTGAATGCACATTTAATCCACAAAAGATTTTTCATCCTTTATCTGCTGTTTTCTATTTTTCAGTCAATTGCAATTCCCTATCAATTGTAAAAAAAAAATGCCATTGTGTGTCTGTTCTTGCAACAATTTAATAATACAGCTTTATATAGAAATGATACAGTTAACAAAAAAATCATGCAAATCTTGCATATTTTATTCTAATGATGTGAAAATACATCGAAATACATTACAAAAATTTGGGTACAAGCAATTAATGAGAAAACACTGGATAAACAGCAAAATTCTTATTATGTATTAACATTTACGAATGGGAAATATTTACTCAAGAGGATTATTTCACACATGACTTAAAATTTTACCATTTGCTAAAAAGCATCTATATATTTACTTAATTAGAAAAAAATAGATGCGTGCAATAAATGTTTTGAAATGAAATGTTTTCTGATTAATATAGTCATGAAACATTGCTTTCAGTCATTTGCAAAAAATGACTGAATCACAGTCATCACAGTCGACTTTCATATCAAGTCTTGTCGTTTGGAATGAAAATTACATTTTAAGATAGATGATAAACGTTACGGGATGGACTCAAAAACATTTGGAAAGCGGGACGA
The DNA here is from genome assembly GCF_024217435.2 of Syngnathus scovelli. Lineage (NCBI taxonomy): Eukaryota > Metazoa > Chordata > Actinopteri > Syngnathiformes > Syngnathidae > Syngnathus > Syngnathus scovelli. Next base: position 14,024,536 of record NC_090858.1, read on the forward strand.
ACAAAAAATGGCAGGGTGAGCGGCACCACTTTGTCGTGTTCCTGTTTGCGCTTTGGACTTTGCGAGTTGATGAGTTTTGTCATGGCCGTCGACCCACAATGCTGGCCGGCGCTAATCGGCGCTTGGCTATTTGCAAACAAACAAGACAGCATGAGAAAAAAAAGACAACGACGACCACGACGACAACAACCCCAATGCAAAGTCTGCCTTCGGTGGGCCGGCCGGCTTGTCGATTGGCCGATCGACGGCATCGGCAGCTCGTAAGGTTGCGTGTCTCCCCCCGCCCACCACCGAAGATCGCGTGCGAGATCCAGGCAACATGGAGCGTGCGAGCTGGGCGGGAAGACAGGACGCCAGCACGCATGCGTCCCGCCTGCCTGGCCCAGCCCGGCCGGCTTTCCGTGACAACGCTAATCGTCGTGCACGGATCGCTGCCGCTGCGTCTGCTTCAATTACCCTGAGCGCCGCCATCTTGTTTTTTTCCACTTTGATTGAGCGCTCACGTCCCATTGGCTCGTCCGCATGCCCACCCCCGCCGAACGGGAAGTCGTCGGTACGCTCGCCTGGCTTTTTTTTCCATCAGCGGTACAGGAAGTCCTTAATGGCGTGATTGGCAGCCTCTTGTCTTTCTTAAAAGGATTCCTCTAAGGCAGGGGTCACCAACCTTTCTTAAACCGAGAGCTACTTCCTGGGTACTGATTAAGGCAAAGGGCTACCAGTTTGACAATAGCCAATTTGCTCAAATTAGCTTTCACTTTGTGTTATTATTGTCATTTCCAGTTCTCATGTAAGTGTGATTTTAACAAGAATAGCAAAAATACAGTCAAACCTCGGTTTTCGACCAAAATCCGTTGCAGAAGGCGGTTCGAGAAGCGAATCGGTCATATTCCGAATCTATTTTTCCCATTACAAATAATAGAACATTTTTTAGTCCATTCCAAGACTTACAAAAAAACTCCTTTTTTTTTCATTTTTTTAAAAAACATTTTTCTCATTTGCGCATTTTAGTCTGATCACGCAACTGCAGCGCACCGCCGAACGCGCGACCGTAGCGCGTCGCCCACCGCACAACTGCACCCCGCTGGTGGCATTATTGTGATATAGCCGTCGCTAAAATGTAGAAAATATTTACAAAGTCCTGATGTACTTTCCAAAATTTAAGTGGACCTCAGTGTGCAGGGAGCTTTATTTGGTCCGATCGCGCAACCGCAGCGCGCCGGGCGCTCAGCGTCGCATTGCTTTAAGAGCGTCTTTGTGTTTTAGGATGGCTTTACTGCTCCCACTTGCTTTCTTTGAAGGCATGATTAGGGGTTAATACAATCCTCAAAGTAACGAAAATACAATAACTACGGATTCAGTCGGCATCCAGGCCGCGCGGTCGGGTTTTCTCGGGTCCTCCCGGCTCATCTCGCGAAGTTCGACCTCCGAATTTTGTTCAACAACCGAAGCAAAAAAAAACCTCGAATTTTTTGTTCAAATTCCGATTTGTTGGAGAACCGGGACGTTCGGAAACCGAGGTTTGACTGTAAAATAAATAGATGCAGCTCACTGACAAGTGCCGCTATTTGAGATAATTTTAGAACAGTCCTGCGGGCGACTCATGCGGTCCTCACGGGCTACCTGGTGCCCGCGGGCACCGTGTTGGTGACCCCCGCTCTAAGGTGACCCCCCCCCACCCACAGGGAACTGTTTTGCCTTTACGGTCCACAATGTCAAAGGGCAGCATTGCAAAAGGAAACGCTTCACCCCCACAAAAAAAAAGCAAAACCCCAAAAACAAACTTTCACTTTGGATGGCAAGGAAAAGGAGGAGAAAAGTGGAAAGACAAACAGGGCTTGCTTGCCCACCCAAGTTCACAAAAACTCATGAATTGACAAAAACATTTTCCCAAAAAGACGAACACTCACTGGCACCTCATGTTGAACTATACAAGTTCAAAGATAGCAAAAAATGTCCTCCTTTTTCATCATTGTCAACGAATATCATATCAAAGTCAGAAGTCAAGGCGTGTGGTGTGCGAGGGGGACGCGCTGCGCCGCAGACACGCAAGACGTCAAAGACAAAATGAGAAGATCAAGCAACGACAAGAAGACAAAGGGACCGATAAGAAAATGGACAAGGCCAAAGAAAGTAGAAGAAGTCAAGAAGAAGGAGAAGCAACAAAAAGGAGGAAACATAAGATGCGCAAGAAAGACAGACAAAAAGACAACTCAGACAGCAGAAGCAAATGAAGACAAGAGAAAAATAAGATGGAAAAGATCAGTTGAAGGAAGACATGAAAAACACAGACAGACAAGAAGACGGGAGGGAGGTGATACAAGCAGACAAGATGAAAGACAGACAGAAGAGAGAGCTTAGGAGAGAACAAGAATTAAATGGAAAAAAATGTCTAGACGAGACAAGACGAGGCTAGGCTCAGCTAGACGAGGCTAGGCTTGGCTGGAATGCCTTTATTGTCATTTGTACAACATGTATACAACTAAATTGGGAGCGCCGCTGCGTTGGAGGGAAGCAAAAAAAAAAGGGGACAGATGGAAGAAGATGATCAAAAGAACAGAAAAAAGTGATACACCGAAATACAAGGAGCAAAAGACAAAGGCTGACAGACAGACAGACAGACAGACAGACAGACAGACAGACAGACAGACAGACAGACAGACAGACAGACAGACAGACAGACAGACAAGCAGAAGGACAGATGAGGTGATTGCTGATTGTCACAGGACAATCAAACTCAAAAGGAAAATGTGGCCGATGCATACGGCCTCGTGAGCTGTTCCTGCCACCCCCCGCCTCCAAGGGGACACAGCCGCCAATCAAAACAAAGCATCCCGCAATCAGCCAATCGGCAACCAATTGCAGGAAGTGCTTTGCTGGTAGCATGACTGCTAAGCGCTGATCAGGAAGGTCAGAGGTCAGAGCCTGAAGGTGCTTATTAAAAAAAAATAAATAAAAAAGACTTAATTTTGGGGGCCGCTGACTACATCCTGTTGAAACATTGGGCAACATGACAACGGCGACGGTGCTGGAGTCACAAACGCTCAAATAATTTCCTTTGGTTGACATTTGCGTCGTCGATCTTTGAAATGTGATTTTTGTTTTCTTGACATTGACAACAACAATAAGACTTTCTTCAAAAACCCATCAAAAATGCATTTTTGTGTGCATTTGATTACTGTTTTATTTCAAACTGTCTGTGCCTTTGGCCACGCCCCTCTGTTGCGCGCAGCAACTCGACAGTGGCGGCCTCAAAGTGGCCCTTTCTGGAGGAGAATGCACACGTCGGGATTACGTGCGATGGGGGGGGGGTGCGACGTACATCTGGCGCAACAGAAGCGGGCCGGCCCAGATAAATCCCTGGCGTGCTTGATGACGTGTGATGTAATCGAGGTAACGACGCGGCGTGGGAAGCCAGCGCGGGACAAGGGGAGGAGGAAGAGGAGCAAGAGGAGGGAGACGAGGACGCGGCCGTGACCTCTCCTCGGGGGGCGGGTGACGAGGTTAAGCAAACAGGTCGCGCCTTCCGCAAGCACTTGACAATCATCCCGACGCTTGGACAGTGGGCGCGACCGCCGACACCCACTGTTGTTCTAATGACACTGGGAGTGGAGCCTCACGCTTGTCCCCTCCACCAGCAGCCATCCCCGAAGCCCCGCGATTCCCCACGTTAGGTAGTACACGTTTTGTACATTTTGGATTCGTTCATAAACACCACGAATGAGCATTTTCAATGCAATTTGTTTTGATTTGCGACAGAGCCCAAACATTAACAGAAAACGATCCGGATGCCAACACTTTTGGTCATTTGGGCTGTTCCGACAAATCTCAATCGAGACGTTGATTGGAATGGCCACAGCGCCACCGGTGAGCCGGACTTTGCCTTTCAGGTGCGTGATTTGACCGCGAGGCTTTTATGCTGAAGGCAAGCGGATGCGCTCTTTGCGGACTTTCGCCTATTGAACCAAGCGTCTTCAGCTGGCATCATCACAAACCCATGTTGCAAATAAGCAACTGACGCACACAGGAGCGACTTTGACGTTTCTCATCAGCTACGCTAGCGAACAAGCTAACAACCTCCTCAATTGCATCCGATGCGTCGCTTTAGGTCAGCTCAAGCACAAGTAAACGAGACGCGATCAAATAAATCCTGCGAGTTTAGCTCAAGAACATTCAAACAAACGTGCCGTCGACGCCAGCAAACATGCGGAGAACAACGACTGCTATTTGACGGATGGCGTTAGTGACGCTGGGGCCCCTGCTAAGATGAAATCTATTGGTGGTCAAGTTGTGACAAAGGAAGGAAAAGCGGGAAGAGCATCAGTGTCTCATTGGGCTTTTGTGCCAATGTTTCCATTGGAGCGCAGACCCTCACGTTTTCATGATGGGGGCGGAATGCACTAGGAAGACCACGTTACGCTACGCTATGCTATGCTAACAGGGCCAGCGTGACTAATGGCCTTTCTGGCTGCTAGCCAAGGGGCGTCCCATCCATGGGGACGCGCGTTTATTCTAAGGCATCTTGAATGCCTTTTCTGGTGGTCTAGTTCAACATTTGTTGTAGAAAAGGAAACTTTATTCTTATATGATAACTCATATAAAACAAGATTTGGAGGAGGAGCAAATCAAACCTATTGTAACGCGACGGCAAGTTTTTTTTAATGCAGTACTAAAAATATTGCTTTTTTTTCCAACTTACGAGAATTTTTTTGTTAACAAACGATATCCTTCATTGGTCAATGGCAGATATTATGTTTTCATGACGTGACGCCATTTTCTTGAAAAAAGGCTGCGCGTGATCTTGCACTGAGGTTTTGCTGTGACTTTCCTGTTGCACGCCAACAACCGCAGATCGTATTGCGTGGGCCCACTTGCAGCTGCGCTAATCGCCCCTAACGGCCCAACACAATGGTCTCACACACACACACAGAGGTGGTTTAATGAAACAAGATGGCGGCCACTGGAGCATAGACGTTGAGGTCAGAGTGTGTGTGTGTGTGTGTGTGTGTGTGTGTGTGTGTGTGTGTGTGCGTGCGTGTGTGTAAAAGCTATAAAAAAAAAACAAGACAAGAACAAAAGACAGCACACAGACACACACACACGCACACACACGCACACACACACACACACGCACACACACACACACACACACACACGCGCACACACACACACACACACACACACACACACACATACACACACACACACACGCACGCACGCACGCACGCACACACACACACACACACACACACACACACACACACACACACACACACACACACACACACACACACACACACAGCAGTCACGTATGCAGCGAGAGTGAAAAAGTGTTTGGTGGAACGAGTGATCGGTCGCAAAGCCCAAAAGGTATTTTGAGCAGACAAAATGGTGGCTGGGAAATGTCATGACGATGGCAGGTGACTCCGCCTCCGCTTTGTTGTTGATGTGTTGAGAAGGTGGTTCTGGTTCTGCTTGTGATTCAGATGCGGTATCCACTGGCTTCTTGTTCAAGGCAAGTCTTTCTTTGCTAATTTTGATGCCGCTTTGGCTTTATCCTTAGTCTTATCTTAGCTTCAGCCTTAACAGTAGTGTTAGTCTTCAATCCCGCTTCTTGCTACTGGTTTGCTTTAAACGCGTCCAATCGAAATGACAATGTTTACATGATGAAGAATTTAGAAATAAAGAGCAAAAATAAAAAACGAGTTAGCAAGAAGTTTTTTTTCCTCCAAAACAACTACTTGATCAAACATTTTCAAGCTATTTTATTTTAAAGAAAGTGCACTATAAATAGGATTTCAAAATGCAATTCCTGATTTTGGTTACAACTGAAGTCGAAAGCAAAGCCCTCACTGAATGGGATAGGAAAAACGAGCAGCTGGCACCTGCGGTGCCAGGCGAGGCGAGGGAGGGAGGACGACTCCCTGCTCAACTCTCTTAGCTGCCATTTGAATCATTTGCAGACTTTCGAGCCTTGGCTTTGGCGTCTTGCTCTTGGTTTGCCTCAGCTCAAATTTAATGACTTGTATGGCATTCATTAGAAATAAAAATAATAATAAAAAAAGGAATAAGGAGTGAGCAGAAAGTTGTGAATGTTGACAATGCGGCTTTTTGTTCTCCAATTTTTGCATGCTTACAGTTCAAACTCATAAATGAGAGTCAATTTTGAAAGAGACATTTCAAAAGACATTTATTTAATAAATGAAATGATGCACAAATATGTGCTCCTCATAATTCACGTTAATAATTACAATTGAATAAAAAGTCAAATCTAAATTGAAGCAACAACGATGACACTACTGAGCGGCTCCTCCTTTTTGGACGCTGCCACATAATGCCATTGGAATTAGGATAGGAACTCAATGGGACGACTCGGTAACTATTATTACCTTTTGGTTACATTTAAAAAATTCTCTCGTCTGACAAAGTCATAGGGATCATTAGGATTATTGTGGTATGCGTGTCCTTTGGATCCCTTTTCAACCCCCGAAGACTTCAAGCTTGTGATTAAATTTGACACTTGTCTCAGGCTGGATGTCATTTTTACAATTCAGTGAAAGAGAAAAGAAACAATTCAATATCAAATGAAGCGCAGCCGCTACTCGATGTGTATTATTTCATAAGTGAAGTCACACATGAGCCAATTTTTGTTTTTATTTGCGGGATGAATCATAAAATAGTTGACTAGTTTACGGTACAGCAGGATGTGTGAATGGAAAACCAGATGGGCCACCCCTATGCATTATTATTATTTTTACTGCCATTGTTATTATTATTATTATTATTACTACTAATAACATTATCATCACCACTATTATTATTTTTATTTCTGATATTATTATTATCGCTATATTATCATTTTTATCATCATCATTATCATCGCTGCTATTATTATTATATCATCATCATCACTATCATAGTAATTGTCATTACTATTATTATTATTGTTATCGTTATAATTATTATCATCATTATTATCATTATTCTTTTTCTTATTATTATCACTACTATTATTATACCGTTATCATTATTAATATTATTAATATGATCAAAATTATCGTTATTATTAGTATAATTGTCGTCAGCAGCATCAAACATGTAACTCATGATGACAATGAATTTTTACATCATTTTTCAATTGTTGTGTTCTCAGGGCCACTTGAGGACACCAAAAAAAGCATTTGTTATACACTTTCTGTATTTATACAAATGATTTTTCTTAGGCTGAATGCGCAAATTTAATTGCAGTTAAAATTAGGCCAAGTCTTATGAAAGGCTGTAAAATCGCCACACGAGTGTGTGTGTTTTGATTGGCACCCTGAAAAATAGCAATGGGGCATTGAAATTGAGACATAGAAAGCAGCAGCGTTATGTGGCCAAATGTTTTCCAACGCGTGCACGTTTCCATTTGGAGCTTGCAGTGGAGCGACAAGCGAGAAGCAACCTCTCGATCACGCCACTATGACAAAAACATGTGGCATGGCCTCTCCTTTTCCTTTCTTTGGGCGCTTCAAAAAAGTAATCGTAGGAGACGGTTTGAATTTGGAGTGACGAGCGGAGATGACGTCAGATCAGCCATCAAGATGATTTTGAAGCAGCACATTCCTCTCGTGCAAACGTCACATGTCATGGGCCGTTGTGTTAGCACATTGCGCAACGTTAGAATCTGAAACATGTTTCAGAAGGTTGGCCAACATGGACCCATTCACACGTTGATACTACGCAACACAACGACATGGCTAGGTTGGTGATGGTTGACTAAGGGGCGCGAGGACCGCCTTGCTGGCCTCTTCATCCCAGACAGGGATCGCGAGAGTACTTGGCATGATACGGATGGACCCTTTTGGGATGGGTCAAGTGGCCAAGGTGCTCGGGTTCCCTGTTGCGAAGAAGCAGAGCTAAAAAGGTGGAAAGCCAAATCCAATTTGTCTCAATGTGCACCTTACTTGGCTTGCATAGCGTTGCCTCCATCCCTGAGATTTCATACAAGTAACTTTGTTATTTGGATTTTGGGTCTGTATTTGTTACAATATTGATTAAAAATAGGACCAACGGCTGTGTTCTGGAGATGTTTTTTTTTTTCCCCTTGATTTCCCCAAAATATTGAACAATGACTTTAGCAATCACGCAAGTACAGGGATGGGCAAACTACGGCCCGCGGGCCACATCCGGCCCACGGGACCGTTTAATCCGGCCCGCCAACCTTAAATAAATTGTATTATTAAAAATTTTTTTTGGGGTCATCTTGCCTGCAATGACTGCGTTTTCCCAGTAGATGGGGAACCACTCGCCTGCGCATTTACTACCGGAAGCCGTGTCAGAAAGCTCGGTGCACACTCACAAGTGCGTGTACGTACTCAGTAGTGCGGAAATGGCGCACTCGCGCTCTATTTGTATCAGTGCCGAATTTAGAGCGTGGGCTGTGACGACAGCATTCTTGTAATTTGCGCGCCGAGCTTTCGGATACAGTTTTACGCTAAAGCCACCCACAAACCTTCCCCTGGAATCCTTCCATTAAAATGAGTCGCCCAAGGAAAAGCAAGGTGGACACTGAGTGCCGAGTGTTTAAAAAGAGTGGCCAATTTGGCTCGACGTACGCGACGTGACGTTCAGCCACATGAACATCAACATCAACCCGCCACAGATCTAGGTAAACGGACCAACACCTCGGATCTCTCCTAAGAATTGCCACAACAAATTTTACTCCAGACTATGACACACTAGCAAAAAAAGGGAGACCGACAACACTGTTCCCACTGAAAATGAAGGGGAGGCTTTCAAGTTTGTTGTAAAAAAATGTATTTTGAATATGATCTGTACAAATAGCAGGGATTGAAACTAGCGACCATTCTCATTTTCAAACAATGCAGGATGCTCAAGGACATTGATGCACCACCTGTTTGTGACTAATCATAACCTGTAAAGTTCTTAAGGCTTACTTTAAGGAAGTGTTTCCCGTTTCCTCACCTCTGTTACCAGGTGTTTGTGAGTTAAAACTCTGCTCTGATTTTCAGATACCCCTCACCGTGTTGCCGTTTTGATTACTTTATTTGGATGTATGCTTTCACTGATTCTTCAAGATGATTCACCAGCATGTTCCGACACGTGGAGACAGCTTCCTGGACCTAGTCTACTCGGCGCAAAAGGGAGCTTTAAAGCCACCCCCCTCCCCCATCTGGGGCTTTCTGACCATCTCACCGCTTTGCTTTTGCCCGCATACAGACAATTGGTAAAGGCATCCAGGCCGGTTCGGAGGCGGGTTCGGGTGTGGCCTGAGGGTGCCTCCGATGCACTTCTGCTTCGACACCACTGACTGGGACTTGTTTAAGCAGGCAGCCACCTACAACGATTGGACGGACATAGAGGAGTATACTGACTCTGTTACCTCTTACATCACGAAGTGCGTCGATGATGTGACTTGCTCGAAATCCGTCGTCACTCGCGCGAACTGGAAGCCGTGGCTGACGGGGGCTGTCCTCAGACTGTTGAGGGCCAGGGACAAGGCTTTCAGAGCAGGGGATGAGGCTGGCTTGAGGACAGCGAGGGCCGACCTGTCCCGAGGCATCAAAGAAGCGAAGAAGGCGTTCTCGTGCAAGGTCTCCACCCACTTCAAGGACAGCAAGGATGCACGTAGCCTTTGGCGGGGCATTCAGACCATCACAGACTACAAGCCCGCGCCGAGGAGCTGTGAGGGCGACATCCGTCTGCTGAACGATCTGAACCGCTTCTTTGCTCGCTTCGACGCCCAGAACAGCACTTGCCCGCTGAAGACCACTCCCCCCCCCCCCCCCCCCCCACACGAGCAGCCCCTGCGCCTCTCTGCCGACGGTGTGAGGAGGGCGCTTGCCGCTATTGACACCCGTAAGGCGGCGGGCCCTGACAACATCCCGAGTCGAGCGCTGAAGGACTGCGCTGGGGAGCTGTCGGGTGTCTTCACAGACATCTTTAACGTTTCCCTGCAGCAGGCTGCCACCATCGTTCCTGTGCCGAAGAAACCTGCACCGTCCTGCTTCAATGACTACCGCCCCGTGGCACTGACGCCCATCATCATGAAGTGCTTTGAGCGGCTTGTCATGGAGCACATCAAGTCCGTTCTCCCCCCCACCATTGACCCTTTCCAGTTTGCGTACCGTGCCAAGCGGTCCTCTGAGGATGCCATCTGCTCTGCCCTCCACTCGGCCCTCACCCACCTGGAGAGAAAGGACTCATATGTGAGGTTGCTGTTTGTGGACTTCAGCTCTGCCTTCAACACCATTGTGCCGCAGCGACTCATCTGCAAACTCGACGAGCTGGGCCTCAGTACCTCCCTCTGCAACTGGCTACTGGACGTGTTGGCGACAAAATCTCCGCCAGCATCACGCTGAGCACGGGGGCCCCCCAGGGCTGCGTGCTCAGTCCATTGTTCTTCACCCTGCTGACGCATGACTGCACTGCGACCTACAGCGACAACCGCATAGTGAAGTTTGCTGACGACACGACTCTGGTGGGTCTCATCACGAATGGCGACGAGACTCGGTACAGGTCGGAAGTTGACCTTCTGACCACGTGGTGCAGGGACAACAACCTCCTGCTGAACGTCAATAAGACCAAGGAAATCATTGTTGACTTCCGGAAGGGTCACACAACACACCTGCCGCTGATCATCGACGGTGCTGTGGTGGAGAGGGTGAGCTGCACCAAGTTCCTGGGGGTGCACATCAGTGAGGACCTGTCCTGGTCCGCAAACACCTCGTCACTGGCAAAGAAAGCTCAGCGCCGCCTGTACTTCCTGCGGAAGCTCAGGCGTGCATGTGCTCCTCAGGCAGTCCTGTCTACATTCTACCGTGGCACCATTGAGAGCGTCCTCACCAGTTGCATCGCTGTCTGGGGTGGTAACTGCACTGAACAGAACTTGAAGGCCCTGCAGCGCATAGTGAATACGGCTGGTAAGATTATTGGTGCTTCGCTCCCCTCCCTGAAGGACATTTACACCTCCCATCTCGCCCGCAAGGCAACCTCGATTGCCAGAGATGTGAGTCACCCGGCTCACTCTTTGTTTGACCTTCTGCCCTCTGGGAAGAGGTACAGGAGCCTGCGCTCCCGCACCACCAGACTCGCCAACAGCTTCTTTCTCCAGGCTGTTAGGGCCCTGAACTCGCTACCCCCTTCTGCGTAGCGTGCGGCACTGTTGCGCTATTTTCGGGAATGTCTGCTGTACGTGCACTTGCTCCTTTTTTTCTGCTCCTCTTATTTATTTATTTATTGTTGTGTTATTTATTCATTATTTATTCAGCACGCTTTTGTTATACTTGTTTACTTGTTTGTCTGTTGAGAGCCATGCCTTGTCACCGTGGGATAGGGGGGAACGAAATTTCGGTTTCTTTGTGTGTCTTTGGCATGTGGAGAAATTGACAATAAAGCTGACTTTGACTTTGACTTTGATATATTTGGTCAGAATGTTTGCCGTTTGATGTGATCTCATAAGATAAACATCTTTCATTAATCTGACCTGCAGGCACTGAAGTAATGGAGACTGTTATTCATAATAACAGTGTCGTATTTTATGAGAATCACTGATAGCAGTTTTTAGGTGAAATTTTTTTTTAATGCTGTTAATAAATGCATTTGTTTTCAAAAAACTTTTTTTGAATATCCATTCTTTACTACCTACTAAAGACCAAAACCTTTTATGCAATGACCTTTACAGGTCGTTTATATTACTTCACACAAACACTACATCCATCTGCTCCTGGTTCGGCCCCCCGGTCAAAATTTAGAACCCAATTAGGCCCGCAAGTCAAAAAGTTTGCCCACCCCTGGTCTAGGCTCTAGACCCCGAATGTAAGACGACCTCCACTTTTTCAGTCTTATTTCAATGCAAAAAACATCGTCTTATATTCGGGCCAATACGGTATGTTTTTGTACACACGTTCGCATATCGCCGGCCACATACTAGCGCAGGGGTGGGCAAACTTTTTGACTTGCGGGCCGAATCGGGTTCTAAATTTTGACTGGGGGGCCGAACCAGGAGCAGATGGATGTAGTGTTTGTGTGAAGTATTATAAATGACATGTAAAGTTCATTGCATAAAAGGTTTTGGCCTTAAAGTCAAAGTCAAAGTCTCCTTTATTGTCAATTCCTTCGCATGTCAAGACACACAAAGAGATCGAAATTACGTTTCTCACTATCCCAGGGTGACAAGACAGAGTTCACAACGCACATACAAGTAAACAACACAGGAAAAATAAAACAAGAAGTCAACATCAATGAACAATAAGAGTGATAGCACGCTAGCCGCTCCCGATGCACAGCAGAGTCCGGAAATATGACAGTCAACCAGGCCACTGTGAACACGAGCACACAGCAGGCACGCACTGTCCGGTTCGTGGATCCTATCAGGCGAACGCAACCCATCTTTTCGTCCCGCGAACGAACGTACGCCAGGAGAATGGAAGGCACGGCTGTGCGAGCTGGGTTGGCCGTAAGCCTGGCCCGACGTCTCCGCGCTGGCCCCTCTTCCGCTTCCTCGCAGACCCGCTGCCGACGCATCCCAACAATGCTCCATGACGAAGCAGTCCGAGCGCCCTTAATCTCTACGCACCAAAGTCCAGAACGCCATAAAACCCACTTCTGCCGATGTTGAGCAGAACATGCCCGCCGCGCTAGTAGCACGACGTATCACACGAGACGAACACACACAAAACTGCCGGACAAACACTCAGTAAACACTCACAAAACACAGAACGGGACAGAGAGTGGCCGCTGCGTGCCATCTCGTAGGTAGTAAAACATGGATATTCGGAAAAAAAGCTTTTTGAAAACAAATACATTTATTAACAGCATTAAACAAAATATTTCACCCAAAGACTACTATCATTGATTCTCATTAAATACGACACTGTTATTATGAATAACAGTTTCCATCACTTCAGCAGCTGCAGGTCAGATTTATGAAATAAATCACATAAAACAGCAGACATTCTGACCAAATACATCATCTTGAAGAATCACTGAAAGAAAACATCTAAATAAAGTAATAAAGAATCAAAACGGCAACAGGGTGACGGATATCTGAAAATCAGAGCAGAGCTTTAACTCACAAACACCTGGTGACAGAGTTGAGGAAACGGGAAACACTTCTTTAAAGTCGGCCTTAAAACCTTTAAAAGTTAAGATTAGTCGCAAACAGGTGGTACATTAATGTCCTTGAGCATCCTGCATTGTTTGAAAATGAGAATGGTTGCTAGTTTCAATCCCTGCTAATTGTACAAATTATTTTCAAAATGTTATTTTTACAACAAACTAGAGAAACTCCCCTTCATTTTCAGTGGGAACAGTGTTGTTGGTCTCCCTTTTTTTGCTAGTGCATCATCGTCTGGAGTAAAATTTGTTGTGGCAATTCTTAGGATAGAGCCGAGGTGTTGGTCCGTTAACCTAGATCTGTAACGGGGCTTTGTTGATGTTCACGTGACTGAACGTCTGCTCACGCGCGTCGGTAGAGCCAAATTGTCCACTCTTATTTAAACACTCGGTCGGCACTCAGTGTCCGCCTTTCTTCTCCTTGGGCCACTCATTTTAATGAAAGGATTCCAGGGGAAGGTTTGTGCGTGCGTGGCTTTAGCGTAAAACTGTATCTGAAAGCTCAGCGTGCGAATTACGAGAATGCTGACTTCACAGTCCACACTCGAAATTTGGCACTGATAGAAATAGAGCGCGGAGTGCACCGGGTCCGTACAATTGAGTACGTAAACGCACTTGTGAGTGTACAAAGATCTTTCTGACATGGCTTCCGGGAGTAAATGCGCGGGCGGGCGTTTCCCCATCTACTGGGGAAACACATTCATTGCAAGGAAAATGACAAAAGAAATGTTTCATAATACAATTTATTCAGGTTTGGCGGGCCAGATTAAACGACCCCGTGGGCCAGATGTAGCCCGCGGCCCGTAGTTTGTCCATATCTGCCTTATACATTTCCAAGATGGCGTGCATACGCAGCGGCCACTCTCTGTCCCGTCAGTACGGTGATTTGTTCGTCTAATGAGTGTTCGTCCGACAGTCTTGTGTGTTCGTCTCGTCCGTGCTACAAGTACAGCAGGCAGGTTCTGCTTGACATCGGCAGAAGTGGGTTTTGCGGCGTTCTGGACTTTGAAGCGTCGACATTAAAGGCGCTCGGACTGCTACGTCCTGAAACGTCGCCGACCTCACCCGCTATTCCTCCCCCGGCTGGGAGCCGTCGTAAACGATGTGCGAGGAGGCAGAAGAGGGGCAAGCGCGGAGGCGTCCGGGCCAGGCTGGCGGCCAACCCAGCGCGACCGGCGGTGCCCTCCATTCTTCTGGCGAATGTTCGATCGCTGGACAACAAAATGGATTACGTTCGCCTGCTGAGGTCTACGAACCGGACGGTGCGGAACTGCTGTGTGCTCGTGTTCACCGAGACCTGGTTGAGTGACAACATTCCGGACTCTGCAGTGCATCTGGAGCGGCTAGCGTGCTATCGGGCGGACCGTGCCATTGTACGAGGGGGAAAGTCGCGTGGAGGTGGAATATGCGTCTACATCCGAGAAGAATGGTGCCGGGACTCTGTGGTGGTATGTAAGCATTGCTCGCCGCTTGTGGAGTTTGTGATCATTAAGTGCCGTCCTTTTTATCTGCCGAGGGAATTTACCGCGATTCTGCTAGTCGCGGTATACATCCCGCCTTCCAACATCGAAGGAGACAGGATCGCGGCGCTTGGTGAACTGTACCAGGCTGTCAGTGAACAGCAAACAGCGCACCCTGACGGTTTCACCATCTTCGCTGGAGACTTCAATCATGCCAACCTGAAGTCTGTTTTCCCGAGGCTTCACCAGCATGTTCCCTTTCCGACACGTGGAGACAGCTTCCTGGACCTAGTCTACTCAGCGCAAAAGGGAGCTTTCAAAGCCACCCCCCTCCCCCATCTGGGGCTTTCTGACCATCTCACCGTTTTGCTTTTGCCCGCATACAGACAATTGGTAAAGGCATCCAGGCCGATTCGGAGGCAGGTTCGAGTGTGGCCTGAGGGTGCCTCCGATGCACTTCGGGACTGCTTCGACACCACTGACTGGGACTTGTTTAAGCAGGCAGCCACCTACAACGATTGGACGGACATAGAGGAGTATACAGACTCTGTTACCTCTTGCATCACGAAGTGCATCGATGATGTGACTTGCTCGAAATCCGTTGTCACTCGCGCGAACTGGAAGCCGTGGCTGACGGGGGCTGTCCTCAGACTGTTGAGGGCCAGGGACAAGGCTTTCAGAGCGGGGGATGAGGCTGGCTTGAGGACAGCGAGGGCCGACCTGTCCCGAGGCATCAAAGAAGCGAAGAAGGCGTTCTCGTGCAAGGTCTCCACCCACTTCAAGGACAGCAAGGACGCACGTAGCCTTTGGCGGGGCATTCAGACCATCACGGACTACAAGCCCGCGCCGAGGAGCTGTGAGGGCGACGTCCGTCTGCTGAACGATCTGAACCGCTTCTTTGCTCGCTTCGACGCCCAGAACAGCACTTGCCCGCTGAAGTCCACTCCCCCCCCACACGAGCAGCCCCTGCGCCTCTCTGCCGACGGTGTGAGGAGGGCGCTTGCCGCTATTGACACCCGTAAGGCAGCGGGCCCTGACAACATCCCGGGTCAAGCGCTGAAGGACTGCGCTGGGGAGCTGTCGGGTGTTTTCACGGACATCTTTAACGTTTCCCTGCAGCAGGCCATCGTCCCCTCGTGTTTCAAGGCTGCCACCATCGTTCCTGTGCCGAAGAAACCTGCACCGTCCTGCTTCAATGACTACCGCCCTGTGGCACTGACGCCCATCATCATGAAGTGCTTTGAGCGGCTGGTCATGGAGCACATCAAGTCCGTTCTCCCCCCCACTATTGACCCTTTCCAGTTTGCGTACCGTGCCAAGCGGTCCTCTGAGGATGCCATCTGCTCTGCCCTCCACTCGGCCCTCACCCACCTGGAGAGAAAGGACTCATATGTGAGGTTGCTGTTTGTGGACTTCAGCTCTGCCTTCAACACCATTGTGCCGCAGCGACTCATCCGCAAACTCGACGAGCTGGGCTTCAGTACCTCCCTCTGCAACTGGATACTGGACTTCCTCTGTCAGAGGCCTCAGGTGGTGCGTGTTGGCGACAAAATCTCCGCCAGCATCACGCTGAGCTGCGTGCTCAGCCCATTGCTCTTCACCCTGCTGACGCATGACTGCACTGCGACCTACAGCGACAACCGCATAGTGAAGTTTGCTGACGACACGACTCTGGTGGGTCTCATCACGAATGGCGACGAGACTCGGTACAGGTCGGAAGTTGACCTTCTGACCACGTGGTGCAGGGAAAACAACCTCCTGCTGAACGTCAAGAAGACCAAGGAAATCATTGTTGACTTCCGGAAGGGTCACACAACACACCTGCCGCTGATCATTGACGGTGCTGTGGTGGAGAGGGTGAGCTGCACCAAGTTCCTGGGGGTGCACATCAGTGAGGACCTCTCCTGGTCCGCAAACACCTCGTCACTGGCAAAGAAAGCTCAGCGCCGCCTGTACTTCCTGCGGAAGCTCAGGCATGCATGTGCTCCTCAGGCAGTCCTGTCTACATTCTACCGTGGGACCATTGAGAGCGTCCTCACCAGTTGCATCGCTGTGTGGGGTGGTAACTGCACTGAACAGAACTTGAAGGCCCTGCAGCGCATAGTGAATACGGCTGGTAAGATTATTGGTGCTTCGCTCCCCTCCCTGAAAGACATTTACACCTCCCATCTCACCCGCAAGGCAACCTCGATTGCCAGAGATGTGAGTCACCCGGCTCACTCTTTGTTTGACCTTCTGCCCTCTGGGAAGAGGTACAGGAGCCTGCGCTCCCGCACCACCAGACTCGCCAACAGCTTCTTTCTCCAGGCTGTTAGGGCCCTGAACTCGCTACCCCCTTCTGCGTAGCGTGCGGCACTGTTGCGCTATTTTCGGGAATGTCTGCCGCTGTACGCGCACTTGCTCCTTTTTTTTTCTGCTCCTCTTATTTATTTATTTATTGTTGTGTTATTTATTCATTATTTATTCAGCACACTTTTGTTATACTTGTTTACTTGTTTGTCTGTTGTGAGCCATGTCTTGTCACCGTGGGATAGGGGGGAACGAAATTTCGGTTTCTTTGTGTGTCTTTGGCATGTGGAGAAATTGACAATAAAGCTGACTTTGACTTTGACTTTGACTTTGATACAGTCCTCAGGCTCCCCAACAATAGCGGTAGCAGTTTGCATTATTTTATTGCAATGTTTTTCCTTATTCAGATTTGTTTCAAGACTACAGTTAGTTAGACTACACTTTGATGGTTAATGCAGTTATTGCAATTTTGTTGTTTTATCACAGTAGATTGGTTTATTTACATTAGAAAAACCAGAAGCCATTCATTTACAGTGATTGCACTTTAGTTTACATATTTAAATGTTCAGATTAAGATGTGATATAGACAGTTTTTGCATGATTTGGATGAGGCAAAATAACATGCTTTTTCTCTCGAATATAGTGTTATCATTTGTTTCAGATGTAGTGTAATTATTTTCTGTATAAAAATTTAATTTCGTGTTCAAAAAGTCTTTTTTCAAACAAGTCTTGAAAAAGAGGGGGTCGTCTTATAATCAGGGTCGTCTTATATTCGGACCAATACGGTATTTGTGTGTAGGCCAACCTTGGGTGTACCACTGGAATACTGCAACGTTGATCACAATCAACAAACAAACATCATGTTGAGAGACGCCGGGTTGTTTGGCAGCCCCCCGCCCAACTAGCAAGAAATCGGTACAAAGAAAAATGAAAAGACAGCAGCGAGTACGAAGGAACAATTTGTGCGTGGACATTTTGCTGCTGCTTCAAGCGCACAATTGACGAGAAAACCCTTTGCAGTGTTCTTCCTCCTGGGCAGCGGCCATCTTTGTGTCATGAGACCTGTGGCTGCACACACATGACCCCACTCCCCAGGCTGTTATGCATGTGTGGAAACATGCATCACCTCCAACGCCCTTTTACTATTCAACAGGACATAAAACACACACACACACACACGCACACACTTATACGCAATCGCTCTCTCTCACGCGCACACACAAAAACACGACTTGTGTTAGCCAATGCCCAATGCCCATAGCGCAACAATCAATTCATGTTTGTGTTTCCTATGATGAAACGCCATCAACGAGACTCGTTAATGCCGACGTGACTTGCGGCACACACACTAGGACAACCACACGCGCATTGACGTGCTAACCCCCCCCACACACACACACACACGCACACACACACACATAGGCACACAAATCACACTCACACAGACAGAAAGACACACTCTCGCACGCGCATGCACTCTTAGCTGGCTGCTAAGCGAAGAGGCGTGGAGGTGTCAAACAATGTCAACGTCAAGGAGAAGTTCAAACTGAGCTCAATGGCGCCGCCCTGGTGCAGTGGCACGCATACTGCGCCTGTTCTGACAGCAAATATGAAATATGGAAAACATGCTTCGAGACCGTTGACAAAAAATCGTCAAAGTGAAAATAGAATACATTTTGATGATTGCTCTTGTAATGAGCTAAAATGCTCATGTTTGTGAGTTTTCACAGTATGAGCTGTGAATGATGAGCACGATTGTAAGCGGATGCACACGCCTGCACGTAGTTGAAATGGACACACAACATGCACACGCATGTGCCCTTTAAATCTGGGGTCAGCAACGTTGTGCCTGTGGCAACAGGTAAACTACAAAGCCCGCTCAAAAAATAGCTCAGCTGTCAAGTTATTGTATGTCAACATTTCCAAAGATTTCTATAAGTGTTGCATGTTGATCTTTATCAGTTCCCTACTAAGTTAAATAAATCGTTGCTGATAATTGTTGTCAGATGTCATCATCTTTATGTAACTAAATCTACAAATGAATATTTCTGGTCCGTGAAAATATTGTCTGACATTAAACCGGTCCGTGGTGCAAAAAAGGTTGTGGACTGCTGCGTTATGGCACTGCGCTCCGGCCCGGCACTTGTAGAGGTTAGAGAATGGAAAGCTGCAGCGGTTGCATGGGTTGCATGAACTAAAAGAGAAGCTGTTCATATAGATATCATTAGAATCACCCACAACCATGCAGGCTGAATATTTAATTTAGTATTGAACGCAGGCTATTTGATGGACGGCGACACATTGTCACGTTGCTCACACAGCGGACTGCGGACATACAGACAAATGTATGTGAGATTATGCCTGGTGGAGATTATTGCTATGGAACTAATTTTTGTTTACAGTATTCCATGGTTAATTATTTTCATAATGCATACAGTGCAGTTTTTACCTTTCCTTTACCAGTACTGTAAATATGGAAGAGTATTAGGGCCACTGAATTTTTTTTTTAATGGGGAACTTTTTTTTTAAATTCATTCTACAAAAAAAGTCAGAACTCTGACTGTATACTGTAAAAGTTAAAGTCAGCCCAAAGAAAATTACTTTTAGAAAAAAAAAATCTCTTTCAAGATGCCTGTATTTTATGTGTGAGGCCTTCTGATGGATGGTTTTGTGTTCCTACTTTGTGTGGACTGGTTCATTGTCAATTTAGTATCACTGGGAAATGTACATACCTGACTTGTCATGTCGTGGGCAGTAACTAGTACATGTACCCAATTGTTCTTAAATAAAGATTTCAGGTCTTTGCCAGGCCTTTACTTGAGCATTTGCATTGCATGATACTTTATAATTCTACTTCACTACATCTCAGTTTGTGTCAGTTTAGGGGTCCGGAAGTGGAAAAGTTTGAGAACCCTATGCTTTTAACAGTACAACTGAAAGAGTCAAACTCTTACTGTATATACTTTTATTTGAAAAGAACTGAATACTTCATCCACAATTGAATATAAAATGCATGGCACTTACAGTATCTATATGGTGATACATCATATGAAACTTACAGTATCAAAGTCAAAGTCAAAGTCAGCTTTATTGTCAATTTCTCCACATGCCAAAGACACACATAGAAACCGAAATTTCGTTCCCCCCTATCCCACGGTGACAAGACATGGCTCACAACAGACAAACAAGTAAACAAGTATAACAAAAGCGTGCTGAATAAATAATGAATAAATAACACAACAAATAAATAAATAAATAAGAGGAGCAAAAAAAAAAAAAAAAAAGGAGCAAGTGCGCGTACAGCAGACATTCCCGAAAATAGCGCAACAGTGCCGCACGCTACGCATAAGGGGGTAGCGACTTCAGGGCCCTAACAGCCTGGAGAAAGAATATCTATATGGTGATACATCATATGAAAGAATAGTATGTTATGAGAAAATCTTAGGTCCTTTGACCTGTACACTCCTTTTGTCCATTATCCCTTAAACGATTAAAACTCAAATTACTTATTTATATCCAGGTCTGTGACAATATATTATATCACAGTAGTGGAACAACTGAATTACTAATGCTAGTAGACTATCTCTCAAGTAGGTCACATGCTCTGACAAAAATTTCAATTCCATGATTTCCATCATCAGTGAAGGGGTTGATGGGCCTTAACTCCACATCCCACTGGTGATCATAAGGGGGTTGCACAGGCACACGATTGAGTGGCCTTTGATCCTGAGGAAGTTGGAGCATTCCCATTGTCCACAGCTGCAGTGGGGACCGACTCGCCATTGTCCTCAAGCTGTGGTTGTTCCACTGGATCACAAATTCATCCACAGATCTGTTTATTCTAGGAAGATAAACATGTTGAAGAGCTGTAATGTGAAGAGGGTCAGTGCTGTCTAAAACTCTGACATATTTCATGAAGAGGAAAAGGTCTTTATAGTATGCTGACACAACCCTGTTTACTTCTGCCCACAGTCTTTCGATCCTTTGATTATGCACACTACGTCCAACTGTAAAACTTCCTCTGTTTGTTCCTCGATTTGCAATCATGAACCGTGCAACATCAATGTTCTCGCTACCAGCATCACCCCTGACAGTCCAAATACATTCACAGCACCCTGGAAAAGATGCAAGGCAGTCGATGCTCGGTTGTCTGTGCAACATCTCAGAAAGGTAATGCAGCGACTGTAGCCATCAGCTGCTCCATGATAGACAAATCCCCATGGATTTAATTTGTGGTTTGTGTCAATATGCCTGAAATAAGAAGAAATGTATTATTATTTCTGTTTTTGATATTGTTATTATTAATATTATCATTATTATTGTTGTTGTTATTATTATGATTATTATTGTAATAGACAACACTGGATATACATAAAAATGTAACTTCATTGATTTTGCTGTAAGACTATTTGTACTTGGTAATAAGAATGTTCCAATCTCGGATGTAATGCGCCTCATGTACTAAGGCTACAAGTCCTCTGCTGCAGATGCAGTTCAACTCCTGCCTGCGACCCTTTGCTGCGCATTATTGACCAGCTAGGATTAAATAACTAATGTTAATCAAATTTATAAAACACATACCACACTTCATTTGGGGAAGAGACATTGTAGACCCTCCGTTGAATTGCCCTTCGTCCTCTCAAGGCTCGCCCCACTGGATTCACTGCCCTTAAACGCTCCCGTACCCGCCAACGCTGAACTCTGATTCCTCTCCCTCTCAAACTACCAGTGACATAGGTCTCTCCAGAACCGGGGGTTTGTCTGATAATATCAGCAATAAGACGATCGAGATCGTCATTTGTAATGTCAGTGAAACTCCCATAATCCATCAGACCGAGTTGTGTCCTGTAGTTGTACAGTGTTCGGATATTTACAGACAGCATCCGAGATATGGTGATCCAGCTAAACCCTAAATCTCGCATGTGAATCAGCTGAGCAGCTGGTATGTTGTACCTTCAAAGAGAAAAAATAAAGTAAAAACAAATGTGTTAATGTGTTTATTCACATGTGAATTAATTGTCTTATTCCTATAGCAAGTACCTTGCAGCCTATAATATTTTTTTATGTGATGATAAATAATAATAAGTTTGTAAGTAGATATTATTCTTGGGCTGCATTAGCCTAGATCCCCATACACTTGTTTAAATATTACTTACCTCAGCCTTCCTCTCTGAGATGCAGAATGTGTGCCCATGTCATGCGGTCGTCCATCAACTTCCAGCTGGACTGTTATTTCCGCCAACATCTCGTTTAGAGACTCGTAGAGTCGTTCAAGAAGGACGCATAATGTTCTTTCAGCAATGTTTTGTTGAACATTATTACTCATAAGCACTATGAATGACGCAATAATGGAGATATGATCCTCAATGTGACGAGATACAGTCTCCAAACTGTTAGTGTCATTTGGAGTACAACCTATAGCAAAAATGTTATCCAGTTCAGTAAAGTACTGGAATATTTCAGCTGATGCCATTTTATTAAGCCAGCAAATTCTGAAGGCTACCACCTGACTTGACTTGGTTTTAGTAGAACTTCATTTAATTTAATTTTTGGGTGGTACAAGCACTTGCCAGTGCATTGACAATTTCATCATTGCTAAGAATAGCTGACACGATATTGCGAGCTGACTGGTTCATAATTGCGGCAGCAACAAAATGCATGTACAAGATGGCGGCAATGATGACGTCAATCAAGTTTCATTCAATATATTCCGAAATTCATTCAATATATTCCGAAGTTAATTCAATATATTCCGAAATTCATTCAATATATTCAAGGTTCATTCAATATATTCCGAAGTTCATTCAATATATTCAAGGTTCATTCAATATATTCCAATGTTCATTCAATATATTCAAGGTTCATTCAATATATTCCGAAATTCATTCAATATATTCCGAAATTCATTCAATATATTCAAGGTTCATTCAATATATTCCGAAGTTCATTCAATATATTCAAGGTTCATTCAATATATTCCGAAGTTCATTCAATATATTCAAGGTTCATTCAATATATTCAAATATTAATTTCCTGAATGGCATGCCATAATTTCCTGAACGGCATGCCATATATATATATATATACCATATATATATATATATATATATATATATATATATATATATATATATATATATATATATATATATATATATATATATATATATATATATATATATATATATATATATATATATATATATATATATATATAGGCGGCTCGGTGGCGCACTGTGTAGCACGTCCGCCTCACAGTTAGGAGGGTGCGGGTTCGATTCCACCTCCAGCCCTCCCTGTGTGGAGTTTGCATGTTCTCCCCGGGCCCGCGTGGCACTCCGGTTTCCTCCCACATTCCAAAAACATGCTTGGTAGGCCGATTGAAGACTCCAAATAGTCCCTAGGTGTGAGTGCGATTGGTTGTCTGTCTCTGTGTGCCCTGCGATTGGCTGGCAACCAGTTCAGGGTGTCCCCCGCCTACTGCCCGATGACGGCTGGGATAGGCTCCAGCACGCCCGCGACCCCCGTGGGGACTAAGCGGTTCAGAAAATGGATGTAAATGGATGGAAGTAAAAAAAAAAGATTTAAAACAGCTAAACAAAATCAAACATTTGAAAATGTCCATAAATGCACTCAGTACTTGGTTGGGAATTCTTTTGCACGGATTACTGCATCAATGCGGCGTGGCATGGAGGCAATCAGCCTGTGGCATTGCTGAAGTGTTATGGATTCCCAGGATGCTTCAATAGCAGCCTTTAGCTCATTTGCATAGTTGGGTCTGGTGTCTTTCAGCTTCTTCTTCACAATACCACACAAATTCTCTATGGGGTTCAGGTCAGGGGAATTGGCAGGCCAATCGAGGACAGTAATGCCATGGTCAGTACACCATTTACAGGTGGTTTTGGAACTGTGGGCAGGTGCCAGATCATGCTGGAAAATAAAATCATCTCCATAGAGCTTTTCAGCAGATGGAAGCATGTAGTGCTCTAAAATCTCGTTACACAGATGCATTTACTCTGGACTTGATGAAACACAGTGGATCAACACCAGCAGCTGACATGGGTCCCCAAACTGTGGGAACTTCACACTGGATTTCAAGGAATTTGGATTTTGCTTCTCTCCAGCCTTTCTCCAGACTCTGGCGCCTTGAATTCCAAATGAAATACAAAACTTGCTTTTGTCTGAAAAGAAGACTTTGGACCACTCTGGAACTGTCCAGTGCTACTTTTTCACAGCCCAAGTCAGACGCTCCTTCCGTTGTCTTGCGTTCAGAAGTGGCTTGACCATGGGAATAGGCTATTCCTGAACACACCCTGAACTGGTTTCCAGCCAATCGCAGGGCACACAGAGACAAACACCCATTCGCACTCGCACTCACACCTAGGGACAATTTGGAGTGATCAATCGGCCTACCAAGAATGTTTTTGGGATGTGGGAGGAAACCGGAGTGCCCGGAGCAAACCCACGCGGGCTCGGGGAGAACATGCAAACTCCGCACAGGAAGGGCCGGTTTTTACTTGGTCTGAGGAAATATTCAAATTTTTTGATAGGATTTTTGAGTTTTCTTAAGCTGTAAGCCATACTCCGCAATATTAAAATAATAAAAAGCTTGCAATATTTCAGTTCATTTGTAATGAATCCAGTTCAAATTTTCTGAGACAGTCCTATATATATATATATATATATATATATATATATATATATATATATATATATATATATATATATATATATATATATATATATATATATATATATGACAGTCTCAGAAAATTTGAACTTGAAAATATATATTTATATATATTTGAATATATATATATATATATATATATATATATATGTCAGTCAACTCTTTTGAGTGGACGGACGACTGAAGTGGGTCCTGGCGCCCCCTCCTGGCAGAGCAACATATGACCACCGGGTAGAAGCAGGATGAGCAAACGCAAGCACTTGAAGATAAAGAAGCACGGCGACACAAAAGCGGATGTCACATGACAATAGATGGAAACATGTTTTGTTTGTATTTCATTCCTTGATTAATAGAGGGAAACAACGACAAATAATTCAATTATTAAAATAATCGTGGTATATTGCTGTAAAACACAAATCCAATACAAGTATTTCTGGGCTATCTGGCAGCGAAACCACAAACAAGAAGTTTTTGTCACGGTACTAAGTACCAGTCAGCCCGGCAGTACACCGGCCCTATTTTCAAATATTACCAAACAATTTAAAAATATTACAAAACAATCTGTAGGCCACTACGCAAGAAAACACAATCATGTCGAAATACAACAGCAACAACAAAAATACAGAACCACATGGCAATACGAAACCACGCGATGCCATCACTAAAAGCATATAGAGCCACGTGATGATCGGGCAGCTCGCACCTGTGTATGATGAACCTTACCCAGTTACGATGAACCGCACTCACTGAGGCCGGGCGACGAAGCCTTAAATTATGTTTATTCCCACTTACGATGAAGGCTTTGTACACAAAATCAAGGGCAGTTTATCGACCGCATTATTTTCAATATGTAAAATAAAAAGGTTTTACAACAAACTCCTGCGCAACGTCAGAGTTCCTCTAAAATAAAAAGGTTTTACAACAAACTCCTGCGCAACGTCAGAGTTCCTCAGAGTTCTGATTGGTCTATGGGGACGCGTGCCCTCAGCCCAATCATTTGGGGGTGTAATGTCTGTGCGGGTGGTCAAAGCTCCCCAGAATTCTGTAGTCAGCCCCCTCGAGTTCATATCCACCGCCCAGTCCTGGCATGCGGAGGCCCAGGGGCGCCCCGGCATAGGCTAGGCCCCGGTAGGGCCCGTGAGCACGCTGATGCTGGTGACGGTGAGCGCTCGCCGGGAGCAGCACGGGCTGAGCGTTCCGGCCTGGCGTGTCAAAGGCAAACTCAGGCGGCGGGCCGCTGGGCTTTGAGGGCGTTGACGTCAGCGGGTCAGAGTCCGGTGGCGCCGGCGGTAGAGAGGAAAGGGCGGCATAAGCTTCGGAGGCGGCGCCCGCAGGCGGGCCGCTCAGGGACGCGAGAAGGGGCCGTGTCCAATCGTCTTTGGAGATCTGCACCGTCAGCGTGGACACGAGTGGCAGCAGACGATTGGTCACGTGCGCAAGGACCAGCTGCTCGTTGGCGTCCCGGCGGATGCGCACGTGGGCGGAGCCCGCCTGAAAACACAGCGGCCGGGCAGTGTGAGCACCTCGCACTAACCAACTCACTCGTTCACATTTTGCAATGCCTGTGCTACGGTGCTCATGGTGTTACATGTTCAACATTGTTATACGAGGTCATGTGACACGTCACAGGTTACATGTGGTCCCATGCTGAATGAGTCGCTCCAGTTTCACTTTTTTTTATTTTCATTTTTCTTTGAAGAAAAATATGAACGCCCGTTTTCAAATCAACTGTAAATATCAAGCGTTTGTCTTGCACGCACGAGCGCACACACACAAACACACACACAGGCACACACAACTACACACACGATCCCTGGGGGGCATCGGGCACTCAAGGATCAAATGAGTTTGGACAAATGCTCTGTTAGCAGTCGACCAACTAGTTTGTGTACATACACAGAGCGACATCTCGCACATGGACACGCACACCAAGCAGCACAAGCGCTTGCACCAACCACACACACAGAGAAGACTGCACCACCTGCAGACCCCGCACACACCCACACACAGCAGGACAAGCCCCTTCACCAACCACACACACAGAAAAGAGTGCGCCACCTGCAGGCCCATGGAGCTACTGAGGACTAAGTGATTGTCAAAATATTTGAAATACACAAAAATTTACATATGTGGTGCAGACAAAACGTTTTTCACCCATAAGCAGCTTAGACTGTTGTTGCCATGAAAACCAGCGACAAGGATGTACACAACTTTACACTCTTGAAAAATATCACCCCAGAAACTGAAGCGTTAAAGGCAGCGCAACAACTTTTGAAAAGAGGGGGGAAAAAAGACAGACAAAAAGACTTTGAGACAAAATGACAATCAAAGTCAAGTGAAGACGCAGAAAGTACCAGAGATCCAAATCCCAGTGTCCAGAAATGTTCGTTGCGAACTTCCAGCACGCCGTCAAGCGTCGATACCTGATTGGACGAAGAGATGAGCAGTGAGCCAATTGCATCTTACTACCGAGTACGCACGGTTGCGCACGTGGGACTGACCTCTCGAAGCAGCTTGTCTAACTGGCCGATGACGTGAGAGGGCGTGGTCTGCGGGGAGACAGTCACGTGATCAAGAACAACGCCAAGGAGGACAAATGTCGAACAGAGCCAAAAAGAATAGCAAGAACGAGAGTCATAAAAGAAAAGAAAAAAGCTTTTAAAAGCCAGTCAATCCAGTCATCCTGCATATTAGCATAATTCGTGGCAGGCAGAAAGCAAGCCATGCCTGACACTGAGTTACCTGAAGCAGCACTTTGCCGCTGTAAACACTCATAGGGTACATGGTGCCAAAGGTCATGAGGGCAATGGCCACCGCCGACGCTGTGTCCACCCCCTTGTAGTCACTGCAAGCACAAATGCACACAGAAGGCGTCAACAAGGCCCGGAGCGGGCGGTGCGGCAAATGCTTGTGCTGCCATGAAAGCTCCTACTTGATCTCGATGAGCATGTAGGTCACACAGAGGGAGAACGCCCCTGCCAGGTTGATAAGGACGAAGGGGTTCATGCGAGGCAGCAACACTTTGCTCAGGCCTGGAATCACGCCGCACAAACTACACACACAAGGACAGAGTCAAGTTTTCCCCTTTCACACCACATAAGAGGGAACAGAGTCTTTGATTTGGGAATGTATCCTTTGAGACAAAAAAGACGAGGAGGCTGATTTATAGACTTGAAAGAGGGGGAGCGGCCGAGCATCGGCGAGTTTTCCCCGACATCCTCCCTGCAGGGCAACTCAGTCATGTGCCACAGGGCCTGCAAAGGTTTGGCGAGATATTGAAGCAAAAGACTGAACCTTGCATTTACCGGCAGCGTGGGGGAGGGGGGGGGGGGTGCTGTAGGTCATTCGGCTCGTTTGGACACATTGGTGCATTGTCAAAGCACTGCTGGTGATTGCGAGCTTCACCTCAGCCCAGTCTTGCGCTTCAATATCTTGCCAGACCTTTGCAAGCCCTGCGGCACATAACTGAGTTGCCCCGCAGCCCTGTGGCACGTGACCAATATCGCACTCGCGCTGCAGAAAGTAAGCTGGCACGTCCTGCTCGCTTGGCCTCACTCAGCCAATCGCAGCTCACTTGTGTGTGTGTGTGTGTGTGTGTGTGTGTGTGTGTGTGTGTGTGTGTGTGTGTGTGTGTGTGGAGGGGGGGGTGCGTAATCCTGTTAGCAACAAGTGTGATGACGTGGGGAAAAAAACACTAGAAGTTGGAGACGACGAACAAGACGAAAGCAATTTGCCTTCGCAATGAAAGAGAGAGACAGAAAGATCGATAAAGAGAAAGCGATGGGGCCATAGAAAAAGCTTGCCATCAAAAGCAGAGTGATGGAGAGAGAGCTACATGGCGAGATGTCGAGAGGGAGAGAGCGCGCGAGTGGGGCCGAGAGGCGTCGTCACCTTCTGCTCAGATCTGCCACGTGCTCCTGAAGCCAACTGCTGCTGGCCGCTGCAAAAAACACAAGGACCCTTTCAATCTTCTCCTTTTTACAAAAGATTTGGCCCGGGCCGCTTTCAAGGCATATTGCAATTTTAACACGTGTGACCCCCCCCCCCCCCCATTTTTTGTGGGAAGCGAAACATTGGCCACTTTTCATCTTTAGCCATAGGAGTGTTCCCTTCGTGTCCCGTCCTGCTCTGTGCGTGTGTATTACACAATGTTAGTGTGTGTGAGGTTGGTGGGGGTGAAAGGGCAAGTGGATGGCTGTTTTGCCAGGGTGAGTAAGTCTAAACAAACATTTGAATGTAGTGACTTATTTATGAGGGCGGCTCGGTAGCGCACTGGGTAGCACGTCCGCCTCACAGTTAGGAGGGTGCGGGTTCGATTCCACCTCCGGCCCTCCCTGTGCGGAGTTTGCATGTTCTCCCCGAGCCCGCGTGGGTTTTCTCCGGGCACTCCGGTTTCCTCCCACATCCCAAAAACATGCTTGGTAGGCCGATTGATCACTCCAAATTGTCCCTAGGTGCGAATGGTTGTTTGTCTCTGTGTGCCCTGCGATTGGCTGGCAACCGGTTCAGGGTGTCCCCCGCCTACTGCCCGATGACGGCTGGGATAGGCTCCAGCACGCCCGCGACCCCCGTGGGGACTAAGCGGTTCAGAAAATGGATGGATGGATGGACTTATTTATGATGTGCATGAAGGAGAGGGCTCGCTCGCCCAGCGTGGGTTGCCGCAAGTCCCGCCCGTCAGCTCGTCCACCCTCGCCCACTCAACCCTACCCCACTACCAATGCGGCTGCCGACGCCCCCGGGCACAAAACAACATCCCTACTGTCTGGAACATGGTTGCATAACACACTTTTAGTCTTGCTCTATCTGGGGGGGGGGAGAGAGAGAGAGAGAGAGAGAGAGAGAGAGAGCGAGAGAGAGAGAGACAGACAGACACAGAAAGCACACACGCTCGCTCATTCGCTCGCTCATAAGTACATGTCCATCACAGAGAAGGAAGAAGATGAAAAAGGTGATGAGGGACAGGGAGCTAAGAAAGTCTCATGCAGTGAAAATGAAACAGCGCAGAGCAGAACGTTAACACGAATGCCACATTGGAAACATTGAAATAAAATTGCCAAGTGAGCAATGGAGCCAGTTTGCGCTCAAGCAGTATCTGCCGAGTGAGCCAAATTTGTTTTAAAAAATGGGCTAATATTAAAGGAAAAAAAAACAATTTGTCAGAAGCTCAGGAACACAGCTCTACTGGGTGGGGGTGTCAGTCATTATGGAGGGCAGTGCATCTCCCCAATTTAGTACAGTGTAATCATCAGTTGTGGCGCATTTTCAGCCAGGACGTTCAAACATCTCACAATTGACTTTACAGGGTCTGTCAAGAACAAAAGTTAAATGATTGCACTTCACTTGTGAGGCAGAGGATACACCATGAGTGTGGACGTACCTTGGGACACACAGGCGAAGGGTTTGTTGTGCACAGACATGAATGTCAGCAGGTTGAAGAAGAGCGCCACAAAGGTGCCCACCAGCAGGCGCCCACTACAAACGCACGCACGCACGCACGCACGCACGCACGCACGCACGCACGCACGCACGCACGCACGCGCGCACGCGCACACGCGCACACGCGCACACGCGCACACACACACACACACACACACACACACACACACACACACACACACACACACACACACACACACACACACACACACACACACACACACACACACACACACACACACACAAAACAACTTTGAGCGCGGCGAGCAAAGAACGTGCTGAGGTCGGGGCGGAATGACGAATGGGTTCCTCGCAGCCATCAATTTGGCTCGACCGCTTTCCAAGTGGTGGTGCGCTCGTGAGTGCATTCTCACTCACACAAATGGGGAGAGAGGTAGGCTGGCCGTGCAAACTCGAGTGACTCTTGCGCAAAGGCTAGCATCGTCTGCAAGCGGGCGCTTGCAAGGCTCCTTTCAGGTTTTTATGGATTGCATAATTTGGACCCAGATATCAAAAGATCTTTTCACACTCTTAGTAAAAGAAGCAAAGATTCTTGCGCTCGTTCCTTTGAGTGCCCAATGACTGCGAGGGCTTCACGCCACACAGCATTTTCAGCTTCAGGTCTCGTTCGGCCCAACAACAGCACTGTCTTTTCTCACCGGTGTTCCGTTTTCCGACACACAAAAACCAGGGACTCACGCCTTTGTGGCTAAACTAAAGCAGGCGCCAACGGTCAAATGGCGAACTTTGTCTTCTGTTCCAAGTTGCCACCAACTCGGTCGCCTCTTCTATCGGTTGTCGTTGCTCGCTGCGCTAGAAAAGATTAGCGACTGCTTTGAGAAGCTAAAACTCGGCGAACCTTAAACCATCTCCTGTGACCAGATTACAGGAGCCAAGCACCAAACACGAGGCGCATACCGCTGTTCTTCCCTCTCTAGCCGAGCCAATGCTATAGGACGGTGCGATTGACGGACAGGTGCTGACGTGGGGCGGCAAACCTTCTCTCTGTTTGTTTAACCTCTAATCTCGCGCGAGCGATTGCTTGGAGCTGAAGTTTTAGGCCCCTAACTGGATTGTGCCGAATGATTAGTGGAGCCAAGTGGGCACTTTTATCAGCGTGCGGGCACGGACGGGCATACAAGACTAATCCCTTCAAGTCACTTTGCAGGCCACATACAATATCGAGGCGGTGGATGTCACTCACAGTGCCCGTCCATGAAAAGGAGGAGGAACTACTCACGTGTGGACTTCGGGCTGCTCCATGAAGCGCTCGACACTGACAAAAGACAAGAGAAAAGCCGCATCACAACATAGCCACTCGCATGCCACTTGAGACGTGTGCTTTCGCTACCTTCCTGACGCCGGTGGCGACGGCGCCAATTGTGGCACGTCAAAATCTGAACAAATGTTTGCAACGAGTGCTTGTCGGCAATGGAGAGCGAGGGAAGACACATTGCCGGCGTTTCGGCCTGGCGTCTTGACTCCGAGGTCCTTCCTATTTACTGCGGCACATTGGTGTTTGCATTGTCAGCCCGCAGGCGGCGTTCAAGAACGGGGAGGCTACCGCTTGACTTTGCTTGATTTCGCGCTTCGATTTTGTCAAATCATTGGAATTTGGGAGGGTTGTTCACACTTCTCTCTGGTGGATCAAAATCCAGAACATTTCACTTTATGGGCATATCAGAGTAAAAAAAAAATCCACTTTTATTTTGAGGCCATCTCACCCTGTCCTACACTTTTTGTGTGAGAGAGAGAGAGAACAGGAGCGAGGGAGGGTCAATTGGAGCCATTGAAACACGACGTAAATCAAAGCAGACAAGGTGAGAACTAACGGGGAGACCATTGACACAAATGCGCATCGACACCACATGGGTGCACTTGTTGACAACACGAACCACACGCCTATCTCATCTTCACTGGCCATATCAGGGTTGGTTGTAGACATCTGCTCCGCACCAGCAGAAGGCAGCGTATTGAGTACTTGAACATCTTTGGCCCGATTGGGAGGGATGGTCACACTCATCTTTCTCCACTCCGTTAAGCAAACATTTTGCTTTTGACAAGATCCCCACCCCCACCCATGGCAGCCGGACAAAGATGACAACTTTAAAAGAGTCCCAGTGGGGAACAGTACACTGTGTCTGCAGTTAAGATTAGGGAGGGGGGGTCACATGAAGGTCAGTTCAACTATTTCACGCCGGGCTGTCACTATGGGAACCAGTCACTCAACCCTGTGTGCTGGAAAGTAGGGAATTTTCGAGTTGATGGACCAACTCATACTCGACGTTATCTTCATCGGGGTCCTGGGCCACCACACGTGCACGACAGGACATCCAGGACCGGCCGAAGCCGGTGTGACTGAGTCCTGAGAGGTTGTGACTTGCACATGCACGCGTGTGGCCACTCCTTTCCTGGAGCGTGTGCAAACACTGCCCACCCAAAATATTCAATTGCCAGATGGGCCTCGATCCATTTCTTGAACTCGCGGGCCGACTGCGTTCTCATGTTACTAGTGAAGCTGACACCCGCAGAGCAACGTCATTGGTGGTACCTCAGGTAAAAAGTTGGAGAAACACTCAAGCCAACCAACCATTACACGGAACAACAGTTGAAGGCCAAAGCAGTGAGGAAAGGGTCCAATTGTTTGACTGACAAAGTGGGATGGGGGGCACCCTGTCCCGTGTGAGGGCAATAATAGAAGAAGACAGTTGGACAAATGTTTAGTGTTGCTTTGGAAATAAAAAATAATTGAAATTTTAATGAAGGAAGACAGAGTGGGGGCAACATGAACAAAGACATGTGAGTGACTTTGAAACATCACAAACGCTTCATCACGCCGTCCGTCTGTATGCTTGTGAGTGCGGCATACACACCTCTCCTTGAGGATGAACAAGGCTCCCAGCTGGATCAGCACAGTGGAAGCAAAAACGGCCAAAACCTCCAGACGGTCAAACCTGAACACAAGCGTGTGGTGTATTGACATGGTCAATAATGGCAACAAGCCCCGCCCACTGAATGATGCCAAACACACGTATGCTCTTTTGACTCACCCAAAGGAGAAAACCTGGCTGGGCTTCTTCATGCTCACCCAAGAGCTGATCAGACACGTGATCAAACTACAAAACAAAGCAAAACAATGACATTGCCTATGAAGCAGAGGCGAGAAGGGGAAACACAAAGTTGGAAGTTGAAGCGGAAGAAGGCTGTGGGAAGACGGTCATGAGCCTTCCAAAGTTTGTAATTTTTCAAAGACATCAGGGTTAGTGGTGCTGATAATGTCATGGTGCAGATGCTGTCACCATGGCATCATGGTGCTGATAATGTCACGTTGGGCTCACCTGAAGAGTTCAAAGATATTCAGGTAGGTATAGGCTGTCAGAGCTGAAACACAAAACATGTTTGTTGTTATTGCAATCATCTTCTACTAGTCATAGAAAGAAAACTGCAGTGGCGCCTTGAGATGCAAGCGAGTCGACACACAAGTTATTTCGAGTCACTGTCAGCTGCTTTGCCTGGCAAGCACTGCATGGTGGCAGGGAGCTCAACTGGCTTGCCGATAAAGATGCGACACTTTGCCAATCTTTCCACAATTGTTCCAAAAGGCCTTTCAGTCCGTTTTGAATAACAAAAGCCCAAAAACAAAGTACAGAAAGGCTCCACGAAATCAGCCGCAAAATTTAAAGTCAACCTCTTATATTGACCCCTCCGTGCTAATCCACTCGCACGACCAGTGAAGCTCATCCTTTGCGAGGCTCTTGGGACTACATACGGGGGATCCTGGCCTAAAATACGGCTGCTTCAAAATTCTATTGAATGAGGCCAGTGATGTCCAACGTTAGCGCGTGTTAATTTTCCTCATTAAACCACAAACACGAGCAGCCAACCAGAGGCCTTGTCCTCATCCAGTATACTTTTGTCCAGGGATGGGCAACTGGTGGCTAGCATGAGAAGCTCCTTGATTCTTCTTTATTTTTTTAATGTTTTGTTGGTTTTTCAAACAAACCCAACAGGCTCTATGGTGCGTGTGGTCCAATTGTGCCCCTCCCCCAGTAGCACCAAAAAAAAAAAAAAATAATAATAATAATAATAATAAAAAATAAAAACATAGAAGAAGCCCATCCTTAATTTAGCTATTCGGAATCCGCCTGCCTGCATGCCTGTCAGTCTGTCTGTCTGTCTGTCTGCGTGTTCTGCCTGACTGTCTGAGCTCACGGGCAGCTTGCAGTAATCGGACACAGCGTCGGGGGATGAGGAGAGCAGATTAGAGCGGCTTTGTGCCGAGAGGAACATTTTGTTTCCCCAGCGCCGGTGTCCGTGTTGGCCAACCTGACGGTGCGTAATCCTGACAGAACGCCGAGACCCGCTCAATGACTCGCTCACGGACAGACGAATGGACGAGACAGAGCGACAGAGCAACGCGAACAGGAGAGGTAGACAGATGGAGGGAGGCGGCACTGTGATGGAGGCCAGACAGACAGCTAGATCGACAGACAGATAGGCCTGCAGTGACACCGAGAGGTCAGAACAACACCCACTCCCTCCCAACCCCCCCACACACACAAAGAGTGAGGAGATGGATGTGCTAGACTCAGCCAATAAGTGCTTAGTGTGACTAGTTCCGGAAAATGGTAAACTGAGAGCGCACGCGCACACGCACGCACGCGCGCGCACACGCGCACACACACACACACACACACACACACACACACACACACACACACACACACACACACACACACACACACACACACACACACACACACACACACACACACACACACACACACACACACACACACACACACACACACACACACACACACACACACACACAGAGTGGTGTACTTTGCAGACGTTGAAGCTTCGAGCCAACATCTGATCAAGTGCGCGCACACCCCAACAACCTGCCCGCCATGAGGGTTTTCGCACCAGTGCTCGTCCAGCTTTTTCATCAAAGTACAAACATTCAATCGACGCACATCATCACGCGTGCGCGCACACACACACGCTTGGGCGCTGCGGTGCTCGCTCACGTTGTGATGAGAAGAGAAACAAGAGGTCGCGAGTGCGTCGTCGGCATCGATAAGAAAGCGTCTCATATCTCCGCTGCGGGATTTGAGAGGCAGCCGGTGGAGACACGTTAAACCCGCGCCGATATCAAATCAATGAAACTTGATCACGGCTACAAAAGTGCCCACAATCATTTGTCGGGGGTGGAGCTTATCTGGCATACAAGGATTCATCACCCAGATGCATTCCTTCAACCATCGAGCAAATATTTATTATTATTCTACGGATGACTTGTGTGTATTTGGCATTAAAATCGACTGGGCTCTTTTTTTTTTTTAATGAGCAGCTATTGGGGGCAGTTTTTCTTGTTAGATTTTGTGTCCTTCCTTACATGAAACACAAAGCCACGTCGTGGCAGTGTGGCACAAGAGACGCTCATACGACTATGATGCGGAGACGGAAGACCGCTGCCGCTCTCTCGGACTTGCTTGTTTCTGCTCAGAACAAAAACTTTGTCAAGACTGAGCACCCAATTTCCATTTGACAACAAACCGTCTCCCGAAGAGAGCTTTTCTCTTGATGCAAGTGGGAGTGAGTCCGCACGCTTGTTGAGGGAGATGGCAGTGTCAGGGAAGCTTTGGAGGACAGACAGAGGCGGGAGGGAGACAGCACAAACAGACAACTCAAGTGTGTGTGGCTAACCCACCCGCACGCACACACACACACAAGGTGTAAGTGACACAAAGAGGTGACTGTCGCTGTTTGTCAGCGTGGACTGGACAAACACAAATGTGCCTAAACTGCAAACTTGCTTGTGTGTATGTGTGTGTGTGTGTGTGTGTGTGTGTGTGTGTGTGTGTGTGTGTGTGTGTGTGTGTGTGTGTGCGTGCGCAGACAAAAATCTGCTGTCTTGTAAAGGACTCAAAGATGTTGTTGTGACTGCAAAATTTGATACGGGATCACTGGCCAATACACACATATGCGCGCGCGCGCACGCACGCACGCACGCGTGGCCATGCAGTTTTGTAGGATCATCATCAGCTTGCATTTCAGCAACAATGCAACGACAACAACTTTGCTTGAGCAGCAGTTTAACAAACACACAGACACACACAAACACACACACGCATGGGCAAACAGGAAATTAGATGAGAGATGGTGAATAGCAGTCTGACAATGTTCCAACATGTCAATCCACGATGACCCCCGCGTGTGTCTGTGTGCGTGTCCGTACCCATGCTGTTGGTGGAACTGCACCAGACGAGCAGGCAGGCGCTGCAGAGCAGGTTGAGGAACCCAAAGAGCATGATCCTCCATGACTGCAACATACACACAAAAAAACAAACATGTCACATTGACGTTCTATCACTTCACACGCGACACATGCACAGATGCCGGTCAGTGGCCAGGCTAATTTGTCGTCCGACTGATTGTGTCAGCACTCTTCCCCAAATATTAGAATTGGCCGTAGTTTTGTCGATTAAACGCTGATATAGTCTTCGTTTGTAATGCAACAGTAAATGCCGTTCAGTGTGTGAGTCAGCCAAAAGGATGCCCTTGGGCTGTTGCTCCACAACTTAAACAGTTAACATAAAGCAATAGAACCTGCACCAGAGTACAAGGTAATGTGCATTGAAATGAGCTGTCAATCACACCGGTCATGTGACTTTGCCACCGACATCTGACCACACTTATCAGACAAACGCAACATGATTCACTCTCATTTTTGCAAGCACGTGCACACGTACCCGTCTGTCAGACGTGACCAATCGGAATTCTTGTAAAAGTTTTCCAGGAAACGACCGGTGTGTCTTCCTGAAGGGATGAATTGTGCCCTGCGGGAGGAAAACATGGCATTATTACACGCATTAGGATGTAATCAGACCAGAAATGTCCTTTAGTCCGCTTGTTTGGTTCGGGCCAAAAGTGGACTAAGGGTGTATTCAGATCAGAAAAGTCCTTTAGTCCGCTTGTTTGTGCCGGTCCAAAAGCGGACTTAATTTTTTTTGTTTGGTGCGGTTCTTATTCAGACTGTACATTTTGCAAGTGAAGTATATTTTTTAAACACATCCACGCTTGCGATGCTCTGTGCTCCCACTGGACAGCGATGACTAGGGCGGCATACAGAGCACAGACCCAGAAATGGAGGAAAACATGCGAGTTTAAACTGAGATGTTGATAATTGGTCCTACTCGTTATCAACACTTATTTAAGGAAACCACTATAATATAGATAACCGTACTATCACTCAGAGTAATACTGTAACTAATCTCGGGGTAATATTTGACCAAACGCTCTCCTTTCAAAAACACATTAAGAATATAACCAGAATTGCGTTTTTTCACCTTCGTAATATTGCTAAGATTCGTCCGATCCTCTCGATCGGGGATGCGATAACTATTATACATGCGTTCGTCACGTCGCGCCTGGACTACTGTAATGTATTATTTTCTGGTCTTCCTAAGTCCCTCATCAAAAGTCTACAGTTAGTACAAAATGCTGCTGAGAGGCTGCTCTCACGGACAAGAAAATTTGATCACATTACCCCAATATTAGCCAACTTACATTGGCTTCCAGTCCATTAAAATGTGACTTCAAGGTTCTTCTACTAACCTATAAATCACTGCATGGCTTAGCGCCTTCATATCTCGTCGACCTAGTCGTTGCTTTTGTTCCGTCTCGTAACCTTCGTTCGCAAAACGCTAGTCTTTTAGTTAAACCGAGGGCCAAGAAAATGTCTGCAGGTTCTAGAGCAGGTATGGGCAAACTACGGCCCGCGGGCCACATCCGGCCCACGGGACCATTTAATCCGGCCCGCCAACCCTAAATAAATTGTATTATTAAACTTTTTTTTTTTTTTCCGGTCATTTTGCCTGCAATGACTGCGTTTCCCCAGTAGATGGGGAACCACTCGCCTGCGCATTTACTACCGGAAGCCGTGTCAGAAAGCTCGGTGCACACTCACAAGTGCGTGTACGTACTCAGTAGTACGGAAATGGCGCACTCTCGCTCTATTTGTCTCAGTGCCGAATTTAGAGCGTGGGCTGTGACGACAGCATTCTTGTAATTTGCGCGCCGAGCTTTCGGATACAGTTTTACGCTAAAGCCACCCACAAACCTTCCCCTGGAATCCTTCCATTAAAATGAGTCGCCCAAGGAAAAGCAAGGTGGACATTGAGTGCCGAGTGTTTAAAAAGAGTGGCCAATTTGGCTCGACGTACGCGACGTGACGTTCAGCCACATGAACATCAACATCAACCCGTCACAGATCTAGGTAAACGGACCAACACCTCGGATCTCTCCTAAGAATTGCCACAACAAATTTTACTCCAGACTATGACACACTAGCAAAAAAAGGGAGAGCAACAACACTGTTCCCACTGAAAATGAAGGGGAGGCTTTCAAGTTTGTTGTAAAAAAATGCATTTTGAATATGAGCTGTACAAATAGCAGGGATTGAAACTTAGCGACCATTCTCATTTTCAAACAATGCAGGATGCTCAAGGACATTGATGCACCACCTGTTTGTGACTAATCTTAACCTGTAAAGTTCTTAAGGCTTACTTTAAGGAAGTGTTTCCCGTTTCCTCACCTCTGTTACCAGGTGTTTGTGAGTTAAAACTCTCCTCTGATTTTCAGATACCCCTCACCGTGTTGCCGTTTTGATTACTTTATTTGGATGTATGCTTTCACCGATTCTTCAAGATGATATATTTGGTCAGAATGTTTGCCGTTTGATGTGATCTCATAAGATAAACATACATCTTTCATTAATCTGACCTGCAGGCACTGAAGTGATGGAGACTGTTATTCATAATAACAGTGTCATATTTTATGAGAATCACTGACAGCAGTTTTTTAGGGATGTTTTTTTTTTTTTTAATGCGGTTAATAAATGCATTTGTTTTCAAAAAACTTTTTTTGAATATCCATGCGTTACTACCTACTAAAGGCCCAAATCTTTTATGCAATGACCTTTACAGGTCATTTATATTACTTCACCCAAACACTACATCCAACTGCTCCTGGTTCGGCCCCCCGGTCAAAATTTAGAACCCAATTCGGCCCGCAAGTCAAAAAGTTTGCCCACCCCTGTTCTAGAGCATTCCCTATTCGGGCTCCAGAGCTTTGGAATGCCCTACCAATGGATATTAGAACTGCTACCTCAGTAGAAACATTTAAGACACGTTTAAAGACACATTTCTATGAGATGGCTTTGAACTTGTAGTGGCCGATTCGGCCGGAGTTTGTTTTTGTTCTCTCTGCCCACCCCCCTCCCTGGCTGGGGAGGGGGTTAGGTGGCGCAAAAGCTGATAGCGGCTAGCTGGATTCTCGGGGACCAATTCAAGATGAGGAAACTGCAGCTCAACCTCCTTGAAGACACTGCCAGGACAATCGAGGGCACCTCCGACATCCATTTTTTCATTGATTTTCATATTATGTATTACTTGTGCCCTCTCTGCATCCATTACAACCTGGTGATCCTGAAAGGGGGATCCTTCCATCTGTGGTCCCTTCTCAAGGTTTCTCATTTTCCCCTGGTAGGGGTTTTTGAGTTTTTCCTTGCCCTTTTGGGAGCTTAAGATCAGCGGATGCTTTGAGAATAATTGTCAATTTTTGTCTATACAAATAAACTTGACTTGACTTGAGTCCTACACGCTGCATACCTGCTCTGCATATTTGTGCTGTAGGTTCGGATCTACGCTGTTTGTAATCACACCTGAAGCGAACCGCACCAGAGTTCGTTTGGAAGCGAACCGAGAACGCTTTAAAAAGTGGGTCTTGGTCCGGTTCTTTAATCCACACCGGGATTCGTTTGCGTGTATTCACACCTGCATAAAAGGTCTGGACTAGCATTAGAATCGAACCCTGGTCCTTCTAAAGTGGACCAAACAGTCAGGTCTGAATACACCCTTACATTTGAAATGCCACAATCTTAAGAGGTGGATGAGCTGAGCAGGGAGTGCGACTTGTCCTACGTCGCCACCCAGAGGTGTGTTTGGAACAGCAGGAAATGATTTGGACTCATCCGACTTGAAGATTATCTCGAACATCACCTTCAAGTCATAGACTGAGAGATGCGAGCTGGGTGGAAATGATGAGAACGCCAAAGAGGAGCTGACGCTGAAAACAAGTGCTGTAGAATTCTATTCTGAAAATTGTGGCAAAACTCTCAGCAATTTTTTCATTTGGTAATTTCGATTTTGCACGAATTCATAAGCTTGGCCGATTGGTTCCCAGTTGGGTCTGTTCTTTTGACTAATGTGAATGTTGAAAATGGCTGAAAAATATGTGCTAAAGGCGCAACAAAAAATGCCTTTTATTGGAAATGGGGGGGGGGGGGGGGGGGTCAAAGAAGCCAGGATGGCGAAATGTGAGAAATATGACTAAAACACTCACCAGGACGTAAGTGTCGTGCTTTTTCTTGTGCATCGGGGGCATTTCTGAAGACACACGCAAAAATCAAGATCCATCCTGAGAAATTTCCTCTACAAAGAGTCATTTGATCAGCTCGTGAAGTTGATAAAGTAATAAATTAAAACAGTGCTAACTTTTAAAGAGTTAGGCCACATAATGCAATGTTAAACATTGCCATTCAGTCCAACGTAACATTAAAAAAGTTAAACGGAAACAGGCAGCCAGCTGGTGTAGACGCAGTTAGCATGTAGCCTGTTAGCATAACAAACCGTGATCGCCGACGTTGATGACATCCACCGCCACCATGTCCGGTTTGTCCAGCGGTCCCACCTTCCGCTCGGTCACGCCGGACGGAACCACGTCGGGCTTGGGCCCCAACTTTCTGGGGTAAAAGTCGGCCACATTGTGGTAGGACGGCGCCGCCGCGGACGACGTGGACATTTTCGAGTGCATCGTTGAGCGCTTCCGCTTCTTCTGCTTCGTCAGTCTCGTGAACGCGAGGCAGACCTGAGCGCCGGATTGTTATGGTGCCTCCTGCAGGTCAATAAAAAAGTACTTGCGCAAAACGCTCCTAAAACCTCAAAGGCTCTCGCAACACAAAAATAGGTCAGCACGTTCACCCCAAAGGGTTGAACTTTTTTTTAGTTCAGTAATAATTATCAGTCATGTTTGTAAAATCACACATATTGACGATCAATTTAAGACAATTGCAAACATCTGATTTTATTTTGGAACACAATCATTAATTTCTTTGCTAATTTTCTGACATGTGGACCAAACCAGGACCGGAATCATGATACCGGTCAACACATTTTCACTAATTTCACATCTGCCCTTGTTTTGTTCTCTAGCATGGGTTTTAGGTCAGGTTTTAATAATAATAATAGGCGTGTTGGTGGTCGACTAGTTAGCATGTCCACCTCAGAGTTTAGAGGTTGTGGGTTTGATTCAGGGTACTCCGCTTTCCTCTCACATTCCAAAGACATGCACGGTAGGCCAATTGAGCGCTCCAATTTGTCCGTAGGTGCGAATTGTTGTTCATCGATGTGTGCTCTGCGATTGGCTGGCAACCCCTTCAGGGTGTCCCCCGCCTAAAGACTGCTGGGATATGCTCCAGTATGCCCTCGAGCGGATGAAGCAATCCAGAAAATGAATGAATGATAATACTAATAATTTATCTACATTTAATATGTAATAAAGTTCAGTTCTGGAAAGTCCCGAGGTGTTTGTGCGGGCCTCGCTTGAGCCGTGCCACCTCCTCGCGGTGGACGGCCTCCCGGCAGAAGGGTGCCGCCTCCATTTGGAGAAGCTTTGTCTTCAGGTTCTCCACACTCCTCTCCAGCTTCTGCAGGTTGCCGCTGTCTCCGTTGGACTGCTGCAGATGCTCCCGAGACGTTCTTCGTCTTGCTCGGCTCTTCGCAGCGCCGCCCAGCCACCGGGACGGAGGCTCAACCACTGAGGGCGCCTCCTCCGCATCTCCTGCGATGACCGGCTCAAAGTCAAGGGCCATGCATGCTTATGGCGCTCACACATAAATCCACTTCGGCAGCATGGCAAGAGCCAGAGTCAACAGCGAAAAGAGAAAGTCAGTGAAAAGTTAAAAGTCAAAGGTGATGGCAGTAGTAAAAATCAACATCAAAATAGTCAAAAAGTCAAAGTTGGAAAGTACGCATTTCCC
Organism: Syngnathus scovelli; assembly: GCF_024217435.2. Taxonomy (NCBI): domain Eukaryota; kingdom Metazoa; phylum Chordata; class Actinopteri; order Syngnathiformes; family Syngnathidae; genus Syngnathus; species Syngnathus scovelli. The sequence continues at coordinate 14,066,636 of NC_090858.1, forward strand.
TTCGAGACTACCCCAATCGCAAGCAAGTGTTGACGCTACTGTTTCATTTTCAAGTTTCAACCACCCTGGTGAGGATCAGCAGCTTGTTCAATGGCCAGACGGACGCACTTCATATACTAGCACTCTCTAACCCTAAGCCACCAGTCATGGGTGACAATAGTTTTGGGTTACAACCTTGAAACTATTGGCAGCGGAAAAAAAGGAAAAATCAGCTATCCACTGAAGCTGCAACAAGCAACCGCACTTTAGCGATGGGCGACCAACCACACATACTCTTACTACGTTGCATTTTTTGAAGACGTCAAATCCCGTCCGAGACTTGTCAGAAGCCAAGCGTACCCGGCTCATTGCCTGTGTGGGCGGCCAGGTTGCGACCACCCAGCGTCTGCTCGAGCACCCTCAGGTGCTCTTTGAGTGCTGGGATGGAGTGTGCCTCCTGGTCCAGAACGGGCCACTCCAGGAACTCCAGGACCTCCTCACCCAGCAGGGTCTCCAGGACCTCGCTGTGGCGGGTGGCGTCCTTTACCAGCGAGTTGAACGACGCTGACAGACGCTTCATCTCGGCCGACGCATGTTTCATTTCCCCCCACAGCTTCCCGTCGAACGCCTCTGGGGCACCGTCCTGGGCCTCCGGCGGCCGCACGCTCGACTCCAGAGCCGTTGTCCGCCTCTGCTCTGACGTCATCCACTCCTTCACCTGACAATTAGACAATTAGAGTACGTAAACCACAAAGGCCCCCTTGACTGAATGTCGTGTGGTTAAGCCATCGTGAAAGGACTTCCTTTAAGAGGAATCATCAAAAATATACTCAAGTGGAAAGGCAAACAGTATATGTCCTCGCATCCCACCAAGTAAAATGTAACACGATAATCAGTACAACAAGCAGTCCGGCCCTGATGCGGCCTGAAAACGTTTCACAGCGGCCACAAGATGACAGCAAAGCAAGACATGCTCCACACACACTGGCCACAGCGTAGGTCCGCTCCTTACGCCATACCTGCTGCAAGCCTCTCTGGAGCGCCTCCACGGCCGCCTCCCGGTCCTGCTCCTCCAGAGTCAGACGGTTCTCATTGGCCAGCTCTGTGGCATTGGTCACGCCCACCTCCAGCCGGGCCAGCACCTCGTCGAGATGCCCACAGTCACACTGGGACGGCGAAGGTGACGACGTGTTGTTCTTGTAGAGGAAGCTGTAGAGGTAGTCCATGTCCACGTCCATTTCGTGCAGCCGCCAGCCCTGCCGGCTCAGGTTGCCCGCCAGCTGCTCCACGCGCTCCAGCACCGCCACCTTGGCCGCCTCCATTTCCAGGCCTGTCTCCATGAACAGCACCTGGCAGGCGCGCGCCGTGCCCTCCAGGCGCTCACCCAGCGCCCCGGCGTCAAGGCGCAGCTGCTGGACGCCGCCCCGAGTCGCCGCCAGGTCCTCCGCCAACTCGTCCACCTGAACGGGCAACACAAACGCCGTACTGCCTTGCGAATAGCAAAGACGAGAAGCCACGCCACATTTGGAAAACAAATCAGCAAGTCAAACTATGAAAGGAATAGTCAAAGATCAGCAGCAGAAACAGCCAAAAAGTACATGACAAAGAGTGAAGAAAAAATAAGTCATAATGGTAAAAAAAAGTGACAAAAAAGCAAAAATGGAGTCAAAAAAATCGAAAGACTCAACATTAACCCCGTTTACAAATTCTAAAAGTCAAAAAGTAGATGAAAAGTGACTAGTTCAGGCTATAGGTGGCGCCAAACACAGAAAAGAATGGGCAGCTAACCCTGACGGTGGTGTTGAGCACCATGTTGTCCAGACGCCCGATGGCTTCCCACACGGCTGACGTCTGCGATATTGCCAGCCGCACTTCCCCCAGGGGTGCCTCCACTTCGGCTTCTTGTTGCTCTCCCTGCTCCTGCCCCACCGCCTGGCCCAGCTTGAGCTCTGCCAAGGTGGTGTTCATGGCCTGCAGGCTGACCTGACGGCAACAAGTCCAAAAGTCATCGGTGTGAAAAGCCACAAATCAGGTTTGCAAAAGTTCATGGCTCAAAGAAACACTCCCAAAAGTTGGAGAAAGGAAACGATACCATGAGATAGCTCTTGACGTTGCTGATGTTGTGGTGCAGCATCACCTGCTGGGAGCGCAGGGCGCTCTCCAGCCACCTGTGCAGTGTTGCCACCTGCTGGACGCTCTGCTCCACCCTGGCGTTCAGTCGTTGCTCGAAGTCGGCACGCTCAGCCCGCTCCCGGCGCTGGGCGGCCTCCAGCTCGGCCGCGTCTCGGGTCAGGTCATCCAGACGCCGGCCGAGCTGCTCCAGCGAGCGGTTGAAGAGCTGGAGGGAAGGCTGCAACTGCAATGTCAGCACCGCCACCATGTGGGGGAGAGCCACCTCCGCTGCGGGGACTGTGGAACCAGATGCTGGCTCCGCCTCCTCGTATATGCCTGAAGAGCACACAAAAAGGCCTTGATTCATATTTATTTTCATTATGATCTTGAGAAACGTTTTCCTCTTTTGTGATTTTTATTCTTTAAAAAAAAAAGACAATTTATACCCCTAGTTAAAGATCTGACAGATGGTGAGTCGCGATGAGAATCGGAAAGCGGTTCCGTTAGAGAGCCGCTTCGCAATAATTTGATTGTCCGCTTGCCTGACGAGCCACTCATTGATTCCTCTCATATTCCCGTGAAGTGCGCAAAAAAGCAACGAGCGCACCGGCACCTGGATTCGTCTATTTGTCAAATGAGAAGAGGACGTCAAGCAAACATTTGGTACATTCGCACTTACCGGGACGAAGGTGCTCTGGCTGCTTGGGTTCTCTGGCAGGTTGTCGCATGTGTTCCTGAGTCCAGACATGAACGGGACGCTGTGTGAGGTTGCCCTCCTCGACACGGACATGGGCAGAATTCTGAGCAGGGTCCCTATCCTGGACCTGGACGGGATACTGTACGTGGGAAGGCTGCTGTGTGGGGTCCTGATCTTGAACTTGGACAGGCTGCAAAACTTGGTTTGGATGCTGAGCGTGGTCCTGATGCGCAACATGTGCCTGATGGTCTCCATTTAGTCTGTGGGTGGGATTTTGAGCGCGGTCCTGCCTTGGTCTGTAGGCGAGATCTTGAGCACGGTCCTGGTTTGGTCCGTAGACGGGATCTTGAGCGCTGTCTTGTTTTGGTCCATAGGCGGGATCTTGAGTGCTGTCGTGGTGTTGAGAGTGGACCCGATTGTTTGCACGGACAGGAAGCTGAGCATGGCTGATGTTGACTGAGCCCTGGTGGTCGTTCTGCTGTCTGTTTGGGTCGCTGTGCTGTTGCTGGGAAAGTATGCCTGAAAGACAGATCCAGTTTATACGTGTGTACATTTTCTGTGTACCTATGGCTTACATTCTTCACATGCTTTACATATACTGAGGACATAAATTGCTGCAGTAGTTTCGGAAATAGTCGGGGGTTTCATCCTACCCCAGGGTTAGGGTTCAGATTGTAGTCCACTTTTTCGGCAGTTATTCGAATCCCACTTGTGACATTAGCTTAAGGGAACGTCGATATTGTTGGGCAGTGGCACGGCAAGGGGAGGCTTTGTAGAGGACCTCAAACTGCAAAAGTGTGGACTTGCGGTTTAATACTCAAGTCGACGCTTGAAAGCGACTTCTGGTAGCGAATTCTTTGAGCGTGGGAGTACGGACAAGCATGTAATCACAAGTTTGAGATGCGAGTAGTCTGGCCTTGAGCAAGGTAAGATATCAGCAGGGATGTGCGCACGGTCCAAGGTGCTGTTTAGGTCAGAACCAAATGTTCAAGGCTGACTTTTTTTGGCGTTCACGTTGAGAAACCACCCGCCCGTAATCGGGGTCTGAAAATAGTGCAGGATCAGGCTGGCTTTAATAGTGAAGAAAAAAAAAAGCAAAAAAAAAGCAAAAGAACTTGCACATGGAGTCACGCTGGCTGGATTTCATGACTTGGAGTTCCTCTGATTGTGTCCAGCGTCTCTGCAAAGGTGGATAACTTTGGGTCAGGAAGTGCTTTGAATCAGAGATGTGGTGGGAGCGAGCGGGTCGCGTCGGGTTACTTCTGACTTTCCAGCCATTTTCATTATTTCCCAAGCACAAGGCATCTAGCGAGAGGCGTGAACGCGAGAGAATTGCTCCTTTGTCCAAATGTAACGCGACCGCAATGGGGTACCGCCATGGGCAACGGCGAAGAACGCCCGCGATGGGCAACCGAAACGAACGACTGAGATGAACGACCGCGACGGGCGATCGTGATTGGCGACCGCTCATCCATACCAGCAGCATGGGGAAAGGCGGCCACTCTCTGGACTTCGGAGCTCGTCGAGTCGTTCTGTGCATCAGCCACTGTCAAAGACAAGTTGACATGTTCCCATTTAGTTTGTTTCGAAATCTGGTCAACGTGTAAAAGCACAAACGGGACAATCACTTGAGCTAGCGAGGCCCGATATAGTCCTGACAGGAAGTCACCTTTTTTGACATCCGGCTCCTTTTCAGGATATCCTCCTCCGGACTCCAAGCAAACATTACTCTTTCCCACAAAAGAAGGCTGTACGAAATTAAACTGCTACTAGATACCGATAGACTCAAGACTCAAGTCGGGGACAAAGAGAAAAGCAATAGAATTTAAAATAGAACCCAATGGATACAAACGCCCTGTTCAGAGAAACTTTTTTAGCCCCATGTTTTGACTGACCATGCGTGTGTGCGTGTTTCGTGTCAACGTCACAGGCAGAAAATACATTTTCTTAAAAAATCAATTTTAATCGCCGAAAAAAGTGTACACGAGACGTTTTAGGTGAATAATAGTACCTTGATGGTAATACTTTGACTTACTGCCTCCTACAATACAGAATGGCGGCAAAATATTCTTGGACCAATCCTCAAAGAGAACCTTGAGGAACCCCTAAAGTTCATTTTCAACAATTTGACCGTTCGATTTTAAAACGTAAACGGTTCTAAAATGATGGAAATGGACCCCAATCACCTCTAAAGGACATGAGTCGTACCCGTAATCGTGTTTTCAAACGGGCCTGTGTGATTTGTTGCAGCCAATCACCGAGCACAAATCACAATAACAGGAGGCAATCGATATTGGACTCGGACAACCGCGCACATTGAAAAGATGTGACGCTTGACAGCTTGTTGCTATGACGATGCTACGGAAGAGAAGAAGTCACCCGTGTCGTCGCAGTTGTCTCCTCCGTGACCCGGACAACATCTCCACAACAGAGCCGTGGTCACCTTCCGCTCCTGCTTGTAGAGCGGCCGAGTGGACAACTTGTACCTGCGCACACGCACGCACAGCGAGAGCGTGGAGGAGCGCGTCTCTGCTGCTGAGGTTCGGGGCGCCGAGCCGCGGGCGCCTTTTGGTTGCGAGGCTTACATGACCAGATGACAGTCCGGTGTTCCGCTGGGACACGGACTTTGGGACTTGATGGTGTATTTCTCCATCCCGCACGCTGCCGCCACTGTGACCATACGCTTCTGCACAAATGCACACCAGTTCCTGCAAAAGGTACACGTGAAAAACATTTGCGGGGGTTCATTGTGATTATGGCGGCAACACTCGGATCCAAACGCTGCATATAGTTTGAACAGCTTGGCTAAACGTGTCGAAACACGTGACTTCGGACTTTTATTCCTCCGTTGTTTCCTGCGCTTCCTTTTGGAGGGGCATCACGGGGAGGAACAATCCCACACTCAAACCACTCGACAAATGTTTTGATGGGTTCGGCAGAGTAGAAGCTGCCGCTTCAGTATTTCAAACGTTGCCATCATTCAAAGTCCGATGACTGAGAAAGCAGAGGAATGTCATTGTTTACAATGTTGCTTTCCTGCAGAGATCAAGCGGGAGACAATTTCCTGTCATCTTCTAGTGGCTGAGTGGGTGTCAACCCTTTGGAAGCCAGCAAAAGCCACACGAAGAGTCCTTTGGGGTTTCCGTCCATTCCTCAAGGTTGCCGTGTCCTCCGCGAGGCACCGCCAAAACACGTCGGTCGCGGCGACATCCACTCTTGGTTTTTAGTCCAAACACCTGATGCAGAGTGACGCACACGTCAACACACGAGTGAGCGCCTCCCCTCCCTCCAATGACTGCAAATGTCATCAGTGTTTTGAGAAGAATGCGGGGGGCTTGGAGGCACTTCTCAATCGCACTTCTGCTCACTACGGTTGGGGCTGAGCTCGAGACCAATCGACCCTGGACTGCTCCCACTCACATTCACCCCTCCGGATATATTTTGTTTTCAAGAACGCAAACATGCAATTTGCGCAAGGTAGGACGAGGAAAAATGAAAGGCTCCGCAACAGAATCGAACAGGGACTTGATAACTGTGAGGCAGACGTGCTCACCACTAGAGTGTCCAAGTTCAGGATTAAGTTGAGCCGAGGGTGGCACAGGAGCACGATTTCAACCTGATGAACCCCCACGGCAAGAGCAGCTGCATCAAGCGCTGTGACGGGCGGGCCTGTCTAATACCCGGAGGGAGGCTCGTAAAGCCTCGCTGTGGGTGGCAATCGTGAGCGAGACGCCAGCAGTCAAAACATGCAAGGACTTCCTGCTTCCTCACAGTCGTGGCGCCACACGCTTGGAATGTCAGCAAACAACAACGCTCGGGTTCCCAGTTGCAACTTGGGCATGAAAGATTCATCACTAACAGCGTCGTCTCCTGGACAGTGCGAAAAAAGGAACATCCTGATTGGATGCTGAGAGACATCCCAAAGTCTATTGCGCAATCAACAGGCAGCAGTTCCCGGGGTCCGAAATGCACAACACCCTGAGGATGCTGTTGTCGACTCGATGGACTCACCCGCTTCGGGCTGGGTAGTTCCCTCCTATTGGGGGGGTCTCCTTGGTGGCACCTATGACGCTTACCGTGCCCCCCCGATCCCCTTGCTCGTCCTCCTCCCGCTCCACCTCGGGGTCTCGGGCCCTCACGTCGCCACGAGTGTTCAGCACAAAGGCCAGAAGCACAAGCAGAACCTTCACGTCTCTCATGACTGCTGCTTGAATGAATGGGGGCTCGTGCGCCTGCCACCTTATTTTAAAACCAAGGAGGAGGGGCAGCGGGATAGGCAGGAGAGGAGGGGGAGGTCACGCCCACACAGGAAGTGACATTTTAAGAAATCTTATCATGAGCTAACGTTCAAGACGTTAAAGTTTTATCTTTGGAAGTTGAAGGTGACGAGACAAGATGCTGCTCTTGGCCAGTTGCGTTTGTGCCATCGTTGCAACTTCAGTTCCCATTAACAACTGTTTATGTTTACAATGTTGAGATGGTGTCAAACCGGGGTCATTTCTTTGGTTCATTTGTCACTTGCTGCTCTACTAAAGATGATGCAAAAAATGAAAATGCCACAATGCAGTTGCATTTTCACAAGCCAGTCTACTGGTCCAAGTCAAGCGAGAACTTCTCATGGTCTATTATGACCAAGGCAAATGACTCACGTTCTGGTGACGGCGCTCTCTAGAGGTGGGGGACTTCACCCAAAGAAGGTTCTCAGAGGCCTTTGTATTCAAAGCTGTTACCTGATATCTGGAGGCATTTCCTCCTCCTGCTGCTCCTCAGCTTACTCCTTGTTCCTTCCTCCTTGGAAACAAATCCATGGTCCTTTTTCTCTCCCTCCATCTTCATCCTCTTCCTGTGGTGCGATAAGGACGCAGGAAATCCACGAGGCCGCTTCCTGTCACGCTCTTGATGGAGAAAAGACATTGAAAGACAAGTTCAACATCCTTCATGCGATTGAGGAAGAAAAGTAGAACAACAAATTTGCTTACATTTCAACACAAAACATACGAGACAGTTCAAACCGTTTTGCTTCTCTGGCCAACATAAGAAAGATAAAGGATTGTTGGCAGCAATTGGAGTTGATTGTCTTCCATTGATGTTGCCAGATTTGCCTAGCTCACCCAAGTGCAGCAGAAGGGAGTGTTCCTGTCGAAATGACTTTTCTAAGGTGTGAGAGTGTGTCACTTCCGAGGATTGTTGCAGACGAGGCCTGGTGGGGGCCCTCGGGGACTGAAGAGAAAGTGACAGCTGACTGCAGGCAAATTACAAAACAAACATTCACATTGAATTCCATCAAACAGAGCTGAGTTGTGAATTTTTAACAACTGGGCGCCACAGTTAACGCATTGCTACCATGGCAACCTAAAAGGGTACTGCACCTTTTAAAATAGATCCCGATGATGCGTTTTCAAAATATGGCCAGGAGACGGCAGCACGCTCCCATACATTACGTCAGACAACGCGCCTGCGACAAAGATTGAAGAACAACGGCGTAAAGGCAGCCACTATCGTGTATATTATGCAACGGTATTTATTAATCAGAGCTACGTCCACATATTAATCCATTTGTCGGGACTTCCCACAGGATCATTCCCTAGTCGTGTCGAAGCTGTGGGAGGTAGTCGCTGATGGTGTAGGGGTACACTTGCTTGTCTTGAGTGCCGACACCGTGAGTTCAATTCCCACATATGAATGTGAATGTTTGTGTGTGAGTGACGGTGTGAATGTGTGTGTGAATGAAGACAGGAAAAAAAAGAAGCTGGGGGATGGTTGTCAGTGTCTACGCATTGAGACTGCGCAGAAGTGCCATCAACTTCTCGTCTGCTTCCGCAGTTGGAATCCAGCAGTCTTTCTCCGTTGCACATCATAACAACAATTACAAGTAAGAAAGCAAAGCCGAATGATCAATTCTGGAAGTGCACAAAATATGATAGACTAAATGTTTCCATTTGCACGTTTTAAAATAACGTCGAATAAGTGAAAGCATAGTTGTGACAAACATGCCGATGACGTTATTTTAGAGGAGGGTAGGGTCCTTTTGGGTAAGCTAAGGTAAGATCAAACGTGCTCGTTGATCGGATGGTGTCATGCGAACAAATTCAAAATGTAAATGATGTGTTTCGTGGCTTCGGTTCTTTTCCTGTTCATTTTGCTGCTTAGCAGTCGTCCAAATGCAAAGAATGCATCGGGCTCAAAGTTGTTTAAGTGAACTGGCGATACGCGCACTTAAACATTTCTATATCATTCTGGGGTCAACTACTATTGCATTTATATGCACATTGTTTAGATAAAAAAAAGTTTAGATAAAAAAGACATTAAAAAAATTAGATTTTAAAAAAACTGTCAAAACATTTTCGACCTGCAAACAAATAAATTGTGCCATTGTTACAGTTTGTCACTTATTTGACGTTCTAATCATTAGAATGTAATGCATAATCTGTTAAATTGATCGACAGTCGTGTTTTACAAAGAGTAGCAGTCACCATGACTCAGCAAATCTGGGCGTTGCTGGAATGGTTCTCTTCGACTGTAACATTTTAATTGTAATCAAGTGCACCTTTCAATATTTTTTCGGAGTTAAGTATATTTCTACAGCCCCATTTATTGTCAAAGTAGTTGTCAATTAATTTGATAAACAATTAGTTTTCAATCAAACCGTTTAACATCACCTTCAAACATTTTGCGAGTAGCAAATTTTGCTGCGCCCTCCCAATCAAAGGACAATCAAATGCTGTGCCGCCCATTTTAAACGTGATTAGTTAAAGAAAGAGTCACACGAGTGCCGCAATATCCGGGGATTACTTTGGATTTCACCGCAGCCGAACTAAAGGACAGATGAATTGTTTTCATTCATTTGTCTTTCCTCACATCGACTTGACCAAGAAGATGTCCAGCAAGGTCGCCGTGGTTACGGGGGCCAACAAAGGCATTGGCAAGGCCATCGTGCAGGCGCTGTGCAAGGAATTCCAGGGAGACGTATACCTCACCGCCAGGGATGGGTACGTCTTTTCACACGCTGCACATGTGGCCGCCTCAACTTCAAAAATCATTTTGACCACCCCTTCTGGGCAGGGGGCGTGGGGAGGAGGCCACAGCATCCTTGAGAGCAGAGGGTTTGAAAGTCAACTTCCACCAGTTGGACATCAATGAAATCAGCAGCATCGCGAAGGCTGCCGACTTCTTCAAACAAAAGTACGGCGGCGTGGATGTGCTCGTCAACAACGCCGGCATCGCTTTTAAAGGTAACTTGTCGAAAAGAAACCTTGAAATTAATTTACAAAATTTGATGGTGACCCAAACCCGTGTGCACACACTTGAAAATATTTGCTGCTTAGTGAGATTCGGCCTTTTGGCACAAGGATTGTGGGTGCCGGTCTGAGCTCCACTCTCCTTGCTTTCAGTTCTAGTTGAAAACATTTCTCTCTAAAATTGGATCGATCAATTATTATTATTATTTTCTCCTTCTCCCTTCTTTTTGACTTGTGCGACTTGTAGTGCGAAAAATGCGGCCGTTGTCCATCATGGGGCAACTCGCTAATTCTCACACAGTTTTGAAATGCCGTTTACCCAGTAAAGTACCAACTCTTGTTTTTTTGTTGAGTGTTCCTTTTTGCCGTCCACATTCAGTGGCCGACCCAGCGCCGTTTGGCACGCAGGCCGAGGTGACGCTGCGGACCAACTACTTTGCCACACGGGACATGCTGACCCACTTCCTGCCGCTCATCAAATGCGGAGGTACGGAGCCGCACGCTTCTCTGAGCTCACATTGAAGGTCTGAGTTCCTTGAAACTCCACGCTGCTTCTGCCTTTTTCAGGCCGCATAGTGAATGTGTCGAGCTTTGTGAGCGTGCGCAGCCTGCACAAGTGCAGCGAGGAGCTGCAGAAACGTTTCCGCAGCGACGACATCACCGAAGACGAGCTGACAACACTCATGACGCACTTCGTCGAGCTCGCCAAGGACGACCGGCACAAGCAGGCGGGATGGCCCGACACGGCCTACGGAGTCTCCAAGATCGGCGTGACGGTACCACACCCCACCATTTGAAAGTTTTGGGGATTGGAATTTGGACAAAGACTTTGGAACACACAATAAAAACGGCGGGACACCTACAGAATGTGAATAGTTAAGAAAAGGTGGCGTGATGATGAAACTATTTGGACAAATACAACGTAATAAAGGCCGGAGTAGCGTGGAGTGGAGACAAAAGTACTGGGACACCTGTGGTGAGATGTTAAGACAATGTCAGGGGAGACAGTACTGGGACAGAAAATGTGTAAAAAAAAAAATGGTGGTAAAAGTATTGGGAATCAAGGGGAACAGAAAATGGGAACCAAAAGAGTTGAGACGCAGTCAATGAAAATGCGTCCTATAATCAAAATTAGTCAGGTGAAGTGAAGAAAAACAAGAAGTTGGGACAAAAGCACGGAGACATGCGCAAGAACAAAACGTGTAAGTGGTGTATCGGACATAAGTAATGAGACACCTAGTGAAAAGAGGACAAAACGTATTCGGGCTCATTAGAACTCAATCGAAGGGGGAAAACAGGGTTTCTACAAAAGTATTGGGACGTATGCAGAAAGTGAAGGGTGGGTAAAGATAATGATGACAGAAGTCTGGGGAGTAAAGAAAGAAGGCTTTGGTCAAAAGTATTTGAAGGGTTGGAATTGGGGGGTTAGATCACCAAATGATTCCCGGGCGCGGCACCGCTGCTGCCCACTGCTCCCTTCGGGGATGGGTTAAATGCAGAGACAAATTTCACCGCACTGGACTGTTGTAGGGATACCTCACGTGTAATACCTCAACGGGTTCTTGACTAGTGATGTTTTGTTGTCTTGTTTTTCTGTATGCTTGCTCAATCAGACTCTGTCCATGATCCACGCGAGACGTCTGTCCAAAGAGAGAGCAAACGATCAGGTAACGAGCACGCGTGAGCAAGACTGTCAGAACGCCTCTTGACGAACGCTTCTGTTCAGATCCTGGTAAACGCGTGCTGCCCCGGCTGAGTGCGCACTGACATGGCGGGCTCCAAAGCCCCCAAGTCTCCTGAAGAAGGCGCTGAGACGCCCGTCTTCTTGGCTCTGCTTCCCGTCGGAGCTTTGGAGCCTCACGGCAAGTTTGTGTCGGACAAGACGGTCCAGACCTGGTGAAGTCCGCTGTGTCACCATCTGGAAAACAAAACGCTACTCTGAACAGTTACAAGAGAATAATCAATAAATGTGAAACAAGAACGTCCGATGTGCGAAACGTGGCAAGCCATCTTGCGTGAATAAAGACAAGAATGATTTGAAGCAACCTTTGTGAGTTGATTAAGCAGTGCAAACACCGATTTCTTGTTTGACAACATTTCACAACTCAATCCAAAAATGCCAGCAATATGGTCAAAAGTCAAGTCAGCTACGTTGAGCTCTAGTGACACTCGGTGGTCATTGCGGGTATTTCATTTAAAATAAGATGCCTTGCCATGGCGGACGTGTGTAAAGCGCATCTGCCCATGTAGATAATCCTAATTGGTCAGCATGAGCGACGGAATAATCCTGCAAGATGCAAAACGACTGCCAGCCAACACAGTCACCATTCTAGCAGCACAGCAACACTCAATCGCCGCTCCATGCACGCACGCACTCGGTGGCTCACACAACCGCACACGTGCCAGTGCGAGGATGTTTGATGTCACTGACACTATCTGACCTCGACATCGTGTGTGGGGCAGAGAATCACATTCCAAAACTACGGACCTAACCCATTGTGCAGAGAAATCAAACCTATTAACATTTGCGCATGTCAAAGTGAAGCCTCAATGAATGCGAGCCGTCACCCAGACGATTGTATTAACGCCGCCTATGATTACATATCGACATTTTGATACAAGATGTGTTTGTATAATAACAAAAGCGCAAAACCTTGAGAGCAACCTTCCAGTCCCTACATGTCTTTTGGTGAGGAAACAAGTTTTATTAGGCCAGCGTAAGAAGAACAAAGCCTCTTAAAAAAGGAACAACGTGAGATAAATCAAACATTTTGTTGAGCCGCTGCAGTTTGTGGTGACCGCCAGATGTCAGGAGAGCAGCGTTCAAGCACAGCGATAGCACGACCCGCACCCGATGCGGATTTCTCGCTTCGGGAAGCCTGTTGGGATTCTCATTCCAAAGAAATGCAGTGGCGAAAGGGTCCAAAGACGGTTCCAACGACTAAAACAACTTGTTGGGCCGCACTTATGTCATGGCGCCTTAGTAAGCTCAAAAACAAAATTAGCAAAGTTAATTAATTAATTAACTAACTAATTAATTAATTAGAGGGCTTGTGCGTGCAAGTCAAGTCTGTGTTGGACATCTTGGAAACTCAAAAGTGTCTTTGCTGTGGCGTGCAAATGTGTCTTTTTGGAGACGATGAAGCGTCGCGGCGAGTCTTTTCTACCCACGGCAAGCTTCACATAACCCGAGTTTTGTAATTGGAGCGCTGCGGCGCCACTGAATGTCAAGCAGCCTATAAATAGCCTTTTATTAGCAAGCCCGACCAAGAGACGACGGCGTCGGCGCAAAACGTTCACAAAGTTTTCTTGACGCCACGAGATCGTCGCACGGCCTTAGAAGCTAGCAAGAAAGTCACTGGTGACACCTCGAGAAGCTGCTCCATCCTTTCAACGTTCGTCTTGTGAGCAGAAACAGAAATGAGCTGCAGCGGCCACATTGTCATGAACAAAATCACTCGGCGGTGAAAAGTCGAAAAAAAATTATCCCCCAAAACCTGTCTTAGCAATTGTGTGTATCTGCACAAACAGCTTGAAAAATTCAAGAATTGGTCAATTTTAATTCCAGGGCTCTTACCTTGTCAATCTTGCGCAAGGGTTTTCTGTCTGGTTTGCACAGCCGACATGAAACGGCTTCATCCTCGCCACACGGAACCTGATAAGAGAAAAGTCTTTCGCAGCGCGTCTTGCAGCCAAACAAACAAAACAAGCAACGTGCCACCCTTGGCTCGACACCGAGCGGCTCTCGAAATTCACATTTGCAAAGGAGCAAATTTTCACGTTTGCGTCATTGTCATTTGATGCCATCACGTGGCCCCAAAAGTTAAATTGGCGCACGGCGTGAGCACACAATTACAAACGCACAACAAAGTCCCCAAATTGAACAGCAAGTCAAGTGCTTCTTTTTTTTCTTGGGGGGGCTTATCTTGCGAGCAGCTTGGGGGACGGTCTCCGTTGCGTAGACACACAGAGTGCGCGGCGAGGCACGGTGAGGATACAACATAGACATTTATTTCTTGTTTCAACAGCCAGCCCGCGCGGTAGCGCCACTCGTCAAATCAGATGAGAATCAGTCAGATGAGCGCTTCCTTCTCTCCTTGTGTCCTATACTCTTTGTTTGTCCAGTGCACGCCGTAGTGACCATTGCCATTGGCAACTTTTGAAAAAACAAAGGGGAGCGCGTGAGAACACACGCACGCACACACGCGCACTCACACACTGTGGTTCTTGGCTGCCAAGTCGTCAACACCGTGGCCATCTTGGCGTTGACAAGCACAAAGCGAGTGTGACGGCGTTCGTCATACAAAAACAAGGGGAAAAAGAAGAAAAAAAAAGACGTACATCATTTCTGTTCTTCAACTTGGTCACTTTTAGAATTCCATATATTTATATCCATATATCATGTTTATATATATTCATATATTCTTTGTACAGTGAAAACCACCATGGAGCGACGGGCTATTTGGTATCTTTTTTGTCGTGTTTTAAAATAAATGAATTTCCATTTTTTTCATTTTCATTGTAGCCATTTTGTGCGTGGCTAGAACCAGACAATGATTTTTCTTTTGTCCAACGAGAGCGTCTTTTGAGGTCTGATTATTGGTCTGGCTCTCGTAGTAAGTGAGTGTGCGTGGCCTTACCGGCTCCGCCCACGCCAAGGTTGAGGAAGCAAACAGTTTCTCTGGCCTGTGCCACCAGCGGGCCGCCACATGGGGCGCCGCAGCCTTCCTCGTGCCGCCTCCGCACCGAGGCCCGGAGATGCTCCTGCGCTTTGTGCAGCAGCAGCCGCGCCAACTGCTGCTCCTCGCCTTGTCGCCGCCGCTGACATGACGCCGGGGATCGCTGGCCGGTGTCTTCTCGGCGGGGTGCGGTGCTGTTTGATGATATCGTTGCGGTTTGCATACAGAAAACCTCATCGTCGTGGCGACCCTGGAGGGACGACTCGATGGGGACATGGTCCGAGCGGTGGGTCGGGCTTCGCGGCATGCCGTCGGTAGGTGAGCGCGCAGTGACGGCAGATTGCATATTTAGCGGGCAACTGGAGAGAAAACAAGAAAAGAAGTCAGTTAAACTAAGCGACCCCTCCAAGGAGCCCTTCAACTCCTGGCACTGAGGAACTAGGGCAAA
This sequence comes from Syngnathus scovelli, assembly GCF_024217435.2. Taxonomy (NCBI): domain Eukaryota; kingdom Metazoa; phylum Chordata; class Actinopteri; order Syngnathiformes; family Syngnathidae; genus Syngnathus; species Syngnathus scovelli. The sequence continues at coordinate 14,081,789 of NC_090858.1, forward strand.
GATCAAAGCTTGAAAAGTGAAAATCAAACATTGAAAGGGTTGAGGAGCCAGGAGCGACGAGTATATATCCAATAGGGTGGAGAAGCAAAGAGAGAGGCAAAAAGACGGAGGAGGAGCAAGAAGCCGGAAACAAATGTTCGGGAACGACTTTTGAGTCGTGGCTATCGAGGAGCGCGGCTGGTGCAGCAAAGTTAGGGAAAGGGGATAAGAAATTCAAAGAATAAGACCAGAAAGAAGGAAACTAAGGAAACTGTGGCTCAAGGATTGAGACTCGAGGTGCAACGATCCTGTCTGGATCAAAGAGCAAATATCCAGGTGGAAAGCTGGTGGAGCACGGAGCAGTTACCGTATTTGCCGGTGTATAAGTCGACTCGGTGTATAAGTCGACCCCCTAAAATTCGACGGAAATTTACGATTTTATGATATATCCTTTGTATAAGTCGAGCTCAATTGTTGCATTATATTAAACTTCAAAATTCAATCAGAAATATGCGAAATTTATTGACGAAATGTGTTCAAATTCGCGAGTTTGTAGCGAGCGATCTATACGCCATTTGAAATATTATTTACTTCATGACCCTGTGATATTACGCGCCGAGAGACTAACAACAATGAACACTCTTAGAAACTGGTTTATTTTTAGTTAAGAAACTACAAATTATAATTATAAAGTGATTGCCGGTACATAGAGTTCAAAATTCGTCTTCATTGTCGCTACTTCCGAAAAGCTCGTTCCATTCGTTTTCGTTTAGTTTGTCGTCATAAAGGGCATCTTCTTGGTCTTCTCTATCCTGAGAGCGTTTGGTGAATATTTTCTAAGTGCCAACGGCTCTTGCGCCATAAAGAGTCCGCCCCGGCTGGTTCCCCATGTCGGCCAGAACAAGTGAAAATTCGGCCTCTTCCCCTGGAAGTCTGGCCAAGTTTGGCGAATATTTTCTAAGTGCCAACGACTCAACCGCCGTAAAGTGTCCGCCTCGGCTGGTTCCCCGTGTCGGCCACCACAAGTGAAAATTCGGCCTCTTCCCCTGGAAGTCCGGCCAAGTTTGGCGAATATTTTCTAAGTGCCAACGACTCAACCGCCGTAAAGTGTCCGCCTCGGCTGGTTCCCCGTGTCGGCCACCACAAGTGAAAATTCGGCCTCTTCCCCTGGAAGTCCGGCCAAGTTTGGCGAATATTTTCTAAGTGCCAACGACTCAACCGCCGTAAAGTGTCCGCCTCGGCTGGTTCCTCCAGTCGGCCAGAACAAGTGAAAATTCGGCCTCTTCCCCTGGAAGTCTGGCCAAGTTTGGCGAATATTTTCTAAGTGCCAACGACATTCATTTAGACATGGCGATTGAATGTTTACGTACCGGTAGTTATTGTCGTTGCTTGACGCGCGATGACTCGCACATTCGCTCAATACCCAGTACTTCCCCCTAGCAGTCATCATCACTGCCTGGCTTTCGATGTCCGTTATTGAGGTGAGAATATTTGAAATTGTTGCTGAGGATGCGTGTTAATGCGACGAACGCTTTATAATGATTCAGTTTCTCGCTGTTTGATGAGCCTGACGGACGCACACCCACGCACAATGAGATGCATGAGAAACGGCCTTGGTTACCATCACATTTGAAGCGATGAATACGAAGTTAAATTTTATGACTCGGTGTATAAGTCGAGGTCGATTTTTACGGTCGATTTTGGATCGAAAAAGGTCGACTAATACACCGGCAAATACGGTATTGACCGCAGAGGAAGACAGACAACAAATACATCGCTAATAAGGTGCAAGGCTCACGGACTGTAAAAACCTGTGGAGTACAAAGACTGAGGAACAAGGATGGCTGAGAGAGACTATCCGGTATGGCAATGATCCCCAACCTTTTTAGCACCACGGACAGGATTTTTGTCAGGCAATGTTTTCACGGATCAGTGTTTAATGACGTCACGATTTCTCAAAACAATTCTAGAAACTACAAATCAAAATTAAATGTTGAAAGCATCAATAAATCAAATAATCACCGACTGCACATTCTTTTTAGAAGTATTCTTCGCAAAAATTGTCCGTGTTTGAACTACGATCCCATTCCCTGGGAGTCGCTGATAGTATAGGGGTACACTTGCCTGTCTTGTGTGCCGACACCGTGAGTTCAATTCCCGCATACAACGGTGTGAATGTGTGTGACAAAAAAACAAAAACTATCCCATTTCAGCAAAGCAGATCAACCACAATCTTAAATGTCACCGCATTTTCAGCCAATCATACAGCGTGGCATCTTCAGAAGTGTCAGGGAGCCGATCTGAACACCGAGTGAATGTGGTGCCGCCACTCTCTGTGCTCCTACCCTTACCTATGGTCACGAGCTATGGGTCGTGACCGAAAGAATAAGATCCCGGATACAAGCGGTCGAAATAAGTTTCCTCCGCAGGGTGTCCGAGCTCTCCCTTAGAGATAGGGGGAGAAGCTTGGTCATCCGGGACAGACTCGGAGTAGAGCCGATGCTCCTCCACGTTGCGAGGAGCCAGATGAGGTGGCTCGGGCATCTCATCAGGATGCCTCCTGGATGCCTCCCTGTGGAGGTGTTCTGGGCATGTCCCACCGGCAGGAAGCCCCGTGTACGACCCAGAACGCGCTGGAGAGACTATGTCTCTCAGCTGGCCTGGGAATGCCTTGGGATCCCCCAGGATGAGCTGGACAAAGTAGGGAGTCCCTCCTAAAGCTGGTGCCCCCGCGACTCGACCTCGGATAAGCGGAAGAAGATGGATGGATGGATGGATGGATGGATGGATGGATGGATGGATGGATGGATGGATGGATGGATGGATGGATGGATGGATGAATATAATGCAAGTTATTTATACTTTCTTGTGCGGCCCCGTACCAAATGATCCACAAACCGGTACCGGTCCGCAGCCCAGGCGTTGGAGACCACTGTGGTATGGGACAGAGGGATAACAATCCAAGAGCAAGAGTTCAAGATCAAGGAGCGAGAATTTGGCTGATGAACAACGGAGGCTTGTGGAAAGACAATCTCATCAAAAAATAAGGAGTATTGATCACACACATGCGCGTCTTGGGAGCAAAGATCCATAGGCTTGAGTATTAGTGATTGAGGAATATCAAAATCGAAGCCTTCGTGATTTGAAAATAAGGTTCCATGACACTGCCAGGTCGATTTGAGAGTGATTAGGAAAGATTGCGGCACAAAGAAAGTCAAATTTTACGCTCTGCCGGTCATGTGACAGGAAATGAGCTCTGCGTCATTTTGATCGTCAGCTTGTCCATCTCACTGTATTGTCGCTTCTCCATCCCCAAGCGTGTGTGGCGGCGCCGCTTGTTGACGCTCAAAAGAGAACCTCACAGGCTTTTATCGTCGGCCGCAGCAGAGATTGTGAGGCGTCCCTGCAGAGATGACGCGCGTGATAAGGGAGGACGTTGCGGAGAGGAAAAGGCGAATTCCCGAGATAACATTGGCCGACGAATCCTGTCTGATGCCGGCCAGCGCAATCAGATGGAAAACAGGTGTCAAGTTCACATGTGCTGATTTAAGAGAGGCGCTGTGTGATGGACGCCGCGTCGCAAACGCCATGCTGTTCTTATCTTTCAGCAAGCTCATTTTACAAACACACAAAAACACTCACCCACAAAATCTAAACGCACAAAAAGAGGCACATATTGCAACGAAAATGCCAGCAGGGCATTTTTTTTTTTCCATTAGGCAAAGCTATGACTTAGCTTTATGAAGCTCCCTTCTCCTCCAAATGAGTTGAGGTGAAATAAATCAGAAGTGGAATTGGAGGTTTTCTCACCTGCCTGGCGCTTCAGCCTGGCGCTCCTTCTCAGTAGGCTCCGCCTCTTGGAGGTGCTGATACGCTGGACCAAAAGCCTTGGGACGTCCTCCTGGAATGGGCGGAGTTCTGCGAGTGGCTGACCAATGAGCCACTAGACTCTTCTGCTCCGTGCTGGGCCGCAAGAATAAAACCACAATGGTAATGACTGAGCATGAAAAGCCAATGATCATCTTCAAATGTGTGTGTTTGTGTGTCGTGTCTGCGTGCGCAAGAGTGGGTCAATTAAATACTGCATTTGTTTGTACATGTACAGAATGTGTATATGTGTGTGTGTGCGCGTGTGCGTGTGTACACACGTGAGCTTCAGAGTGCTTCTGGACAGCGTGAAGTCACACATGTTACTGTGGCGACATGCAGAATGACGTTTACAATATTGCTGGGAGAACACAAGAAGAAGGACAAGATTAAGAAGAAAACATCTCATATCATCATCATCATGGAGAGCATGAATTGGAAGATCTGGATGAAGAACAACTAGAATACAAAGAGGAAGTTGGGGAGGAACCGAATGCAGAGGCAGATGAACAACAAGAATGCTGATTATGATGGTGGTAGTGAGGAGGGGACCTGGTGCATTCTGATGTCGGCTTTGGCATTCCTGGTCTTGGAGTCTAATACGTTGATGACGTTTGTAGTGTAGTTTTTCACACTTCGATTTTCCTTCAGGTGAGCTTGAAGTTTCTCTCGCCGATGCCTCCACAAACACACACAGAAACATACAAATGTTTACATTGCAAAACACACACGCCCCCCCCCCCCCCCCACACACACACACACACACACAAACTACATCTGACAAACTCGGCCCGTTGACTGACTTGTTTCGGCAGTAGAGGGCGACACAGAGCACTCCCAGGAGGCCAATTGCCATGGCGATGGACGTGATGGACAGCAGCTGTCTCTGGTACACTTCTCTGCTCTCTGCACAAAAAATAGGGGAAAAAAATCCATCATCAACAGCAGTACATAACAACACTTTTTGCGAACAATAACACAACAAAATGGCGAATGGTGGACCTGAGACAAATTCCTTGGGAACACCCAGTTCAGGAATTCATTATTTCATAATTACATCTTTTAAAAATATTCTTTACAAGTCAATCAACCAAGTAATAATGAGATTAACGAATGATGACAAAAACTATTTTAGGAAAAGAAATGAAACACTTGATATGATGCTTACATTTAAAACACACACACGCATATGCGCACAAATGGCAATTGCACATGTTGGCAGCACCGCTTCCTCACTGTTCTGGAGGTTTCCATGGCAACTGCAGCACATTTGCATTGGAAGGAACATGTCTCTCTGTCCACACTTCAAACATCAACAATGTATAGGGAAGGCCAGACAAAAGGAGCTCTTACCCATGAACTCGATGCCCAGGTGGTCTGTGGGCAAAAAGACAGAGCGAGGATGTTAGCATCAGCATGTAGCATCAGCAGTGCACACATATTTGATTTGCAAAGTGAGGACTGAAGACAGAAAGTTGTATCTTCAACCGTTTTGTGTTGTTTCCATTGCTGTTGGAAGTCAGTCAGAGATTCAAGATGCGCTTCTTAATTTGATTTGAAACGTCTGAACACAGTATTCTATTTAGAAAGTCTCTGCCACAGTTTGTCATGATTCTTTTCTCTCAAGACTTTTGATTTTACTCTTGCATGATAATCTTGTGGCTTTAATTAGAAAATGAATGTGTTACCAGAGGAAGTAAATGGCTCATCTGTCAGGTTGCGCTGAAGCGGCCGCCCAACAAAAACCGTAAACAAGGTGCAGAAAAGCGTCTCGTTTCCCGCCAAGTGCCATCTTTCATTTCGCATGCAACACGTTCATTTAGTCGGCGTCCGGCCAACGCTGACGAATGAGCGCGTTGCTCTTGGGGTTACAAACTCAAGAGCGGGGGGGGGGGTGGAGGGGGACAAGATGGAGGCCGCGCGGAAGTTCTGTGTTCAAGATGGATGCCCCCGCTGGGGGACATTCTTGAGTAACAAGAAGAAGAAGGACGAAACTCGTAGTCATCCACCAGTTGAACATTACAAAAATGCTGAACATGCCTCTTGGGGGTCAGGGATGGGTGGTCGGTCAACTTGACTAAAGAAGGGGCCTCAATTCCGTGTCAGATATCAAACAGCATTTACCAGGATGTGCGCAGACAGTCAAAAGGCTTCTTCGTGTTTTTCGGTTTGTGTCGCATTACTTCTTCTCTCAAGTTCTTGGCTTGGGATCCACTTTTTTTGTCCTCTCTCTTGCCTTCTTATCATTCTGCATTTATTGCAATACGGTCTTCTCTGAGTTGTTGAGTGCATTCTTCTCCAACTTCTTTTCTTTTCTTGTCTGACGTCTCTCTTTGTCTCTTGTGAGAAGAGGGAGGTGGAAAAAAAAAGTGCGGTTGACAGCCGCAGCGTGAACAATCGTTCACAGGATCTCGGCCCGTGAAGTCGGTGCGATGCCAATGACAAGGAGCCTGAGATAATAGGCATTTGCTATCTTTGCATTGACGCCGACCGGCAACTTTAACCTCCGGTGAACCTCGGCCTCCCGCTCATCCCTTACCTTAGGAGAAACGTCGGGTGTTTGGTTGTGTGCTTTTGTGTATTGTGAGAGCCTTGAAGTTGAATGAGAGCTCCTTCTTTACACGTGGCCAAAATGAGCCAACCTTCTGCTCATCTATGTAGGTAAATACTTTGCTGGGCTAAACCTGCCCACCTTCCAACGTGTTGGCATTTCCCTGACAGGGTGAAATTCCCCTCATCACGTGCTGAGCTCTAATCCAATGTGACGCAGTCAGTGGTTAAGCGTGTCACTCACTCGCTCGCTCTGCAAGCGCTCGGCCTTGTCCTCACTCAGCCCAAACGACCCCCCACTTACTCCCATTTGGCACGGAGCGATGAACCTTTCCGGCGCCCGATAGCATGTCGCTAAGTGTTAGACGACAAGCTGGACAGGAAGCGCAGGCGGGGAGCGATTGAGGGAGATCAAGATGCGTTTTTGGTGGGAAGACACAGAGACCATGGAGTGCTGCACTACAAAAAGTAGGCGTCGTCAAAACAGGAATAAATACTAAAAGGAGGACTGTGAACTGGACTCTGCAAGATGAAGACAGCCAGCTTCCCTTCAAACGGGTTTATTTAGATCAATGTTTCCCAACCTCTTTTCATTCACCGCACACCTTTTCATTGGAAAAAATCTCGAGGGACACCACCAACAAAAATCTGTTAAGTGTTACACCAGCTTCTATATTAAAATCAGTTATGTGACAACGAAAGACGTAAAGTCCTATTCCTATATATGTATGGAGTCGAATAATTGAATACAAATAAATATTACCGTAATTTTCGGACTATAAGTCGTGTTTTTTTTCATAGTTTGGGTGGGGGGGCGACTTATAATGAGGAGCGACTTATATGTGAATTTTTTTAAACATTTTCCAAAAAAACAAAAAAACAAAAGTGAAACCGCGATGAACGAACCGCGATGTAGCAAGGGATGACTGTAATTTGAATTTCAAGTGACGTCAGCAGCGCGGCGTGGCGGTTGTTTACAAAAAGGGCAAAGATTGATCACGGGATGACGAAGATGACGAAGGGCCCCACGTACTACCGGCATCATTAGCGGCTTTGTTTCTAAGTGACACGGAGGACGAAGAGTTTGAAGGATTTAAGGATTTGGAGTGACACAGAAGGTTTGAAAAACTATTATGGCTTTTACGCACGCCCGGTCCTACTCTAGGGAGCTCTCTTTCAGCTCCGTGGATAGAAGTCGGGGGCCGGCGCTCGGCCGGGTGGCTGTCCGGGGACGGTGGATGGGGCTCGGTCATGGCTTTTACGCACGCCCGGTCCTATTCTATGGATCTCTCTTCCACCTCCGTGGCTGGAAGTCCACGCCGCCACACGCCTGGAAGTTTATTTTGTTAAATAAAGAGCCGTTTACCAAACCCACGTCCTTCCTTGTACTTTGTTAACGCTACAATATAGTTAGATACTAGATCTGTGGAATAACGACGAGGCTGACGTCAGGGCGCATGTGCGGCGTTGTTGACAAAGGACGACGAATTTGATTGATGGATTTAATGATTTAGAGTGCATAGATGGTTTGATAATGTTATTGCTTATATAATAGTTATTTGAAGTGCAAGCGCCGTCAGCGGCGCGCACCCATTGTTGACAAAGGACGATCGATGGATTTAATGAATTGGAGTGGCACAGATGGTTTTACAAACGTGTTATTTATGTAATAGGTTTTTTTAATAACTCTGAATGTTACGTCAGGCCCGTTCTCAGCTCTTCGTTTGTGTTTATGTCACGTTAGCATACCTATCGTTTAGCCTGTTGTTGCTCGTTCAAGTCTGTTGTTGGTGTTGGATTTTGTCGAATACATTTCCCCCCCAAAATGCGACTTATACTCCGGAGCGACTTATATATGTTTTTTTTCACGTTATTGCGCTTTTTATGGCTAATGCGACCTATATTCCGGAGCGACTTTTAGTCCGAAAATTACGGTAAATATTCTTTAAACTATTTCTTTTTTTAAATAAAAGTGAGTTTTTTAAAAATGATTTAGCCAGTGTAAGGAATAAACTATTGAAAGTGATTGCGATTAAAATCCAAAAGAATCAACATGACTTTGTTCACTGTTTTAGACTAGCTCTATAAATATTTCAACAATAAGAACAAAGTCACTTTTAAAGACGCTCTGCTGTTCTGACAGCAGCTGAGTGGCTATCACAGTCGAGGTGTCTCGACTTCACTGTGTATTTTATGTTGGGGAAAAATGAACAATCCAGGTTCTCCGGTTGAACTGCATACTCTGATTTCCATCGGACCACAAATGCACCACAGCCGTCATAGTGTCACTGTTAGCAAAAGCACACAACAACACACACATAAACTGATTATGTGTCGATGCAGTACAATCAGACCAACGCAACATGAATTATCAAGATTCTCCGATTTGCCACACATGCACGATTAGCAAGCGGCTGACCAGGCCTTGCGCTAACTGACCAGTGGTATGGCAATCCGCTTTACAATGCTCTCCGTAATTAATATTGGACAATTCCCAACGGCACAGCTGAACATCTCTCACAGCACACCAGTGTGCCGCGGCACAATGGTTGGGAAACACTGATTTTACATGACCTACATCTGTAGAATTGGGCTGCTTCTTATTTCACGCTAAACTTACTCATTACCAAGAATGAAGTTCAAATGCGGCTGTCACCTCATCCTTTTTGTTGATTCTTATTTAATCTCAGTCTTCCTTCCATGCCGTTCTACGCCAGGAGATGACAAATACGCTCTGGAGAATGCATTTAGTAACAGGCCCACTTTTTGCAGAGCGTTCCATTCACACAAAAAGGAAGAGGGTATGTTAGGAGTTTAGATGACAAGAGTCAGGTGGGAAAGGTTGGTGGATAGGGCTTGTGTGTGTGGGGGGGGGGATGTCACTCTTCTTCTCCAAGTTTGCACTTACCCACTTTTGTGAGGCAAAAAGCAGTAGAAAACAAAACAAACAAAAAAAAAACAAGAGAAAAGCAAAAAGTGAGAGAAGGATGAAAACGGTCTTGTCTGCATGCCATTGAGTGTATGAGGCTGACGACTTTTGGATGGGAACTCTTGACTTTTTTAAAAGTTTTTTGCTCGTCTCACTCGAGTAGTTTGCTGTTTTTGTTTTGGTTACACCAGGCGTTTGGGGAATTTACCATTTGACGGCTGAGGCTGTTTGTCAGTTAGCGTTAACAGTCTTTTCACAGCGCCATGCCGAGTACTCATGCTTTTTTAGATTTAAGCATGGACGCGCATATTTTGCAAGCAACCTTGTTAGCGGGCTCATTTTTGGTCCAACATTTCCACGGTCCTCAGGCACCGCTGCTTGAAAAGTTTTTGCTTCCAGGAACATGTCTGATTCAAAGCTTTTAGTCGCACCAACGACTTCCCAGGTAGCAAGTGTCAAGGTTTTCTATGCTCACACAAGAGTCCCCAGTTCTGGGCTGACACAACACAAGGTTCCTGTGTTAAAAAATCATTCTAAGTGTTGGTCTGGTCTCACGTGTAGCCGCAAAGCATCTTACTTGGATCGGACAGGATGGAGTCGGTCTTGGGCAGGAACTGATCACAGCGGATGCCTTGGTAGCCTTCTCGACACCTGCGGGCGAGGGCAGAGGTGATGTCATCACATTGGAGAAACAAACCGCCTTTTGGAAACGGAGTGCTGCTTCTTGGCAACTGATTCATTCAAAAAGTTTGTCAGTCTATGCATGAGTGCAAGATCCAGTGCTGCCTCCGGTGGCCAAGGTGGGCACCCCAGCAGGAGTGGCTGGATGCATCATGAAATCACGCCACGCAAACTGTTTCAGGCTTTACAATCCATTTTATGACATACAACGCCATAGAGTGGTATTTTTCCAATCCGTGTTTGTTTTTTGGGAACGGCAACATTGTAGTGGCAAGTTATTGACAACGCTCCAAAAAAGCGTGAGTGCTTATGTGGCCGTGCCATTTATGCTAACATCGCTAAGCGTTGCGACGCACAGTGAAAATCATTCAAGAAACTGAAGCATGACTCGTGAGTTATTCAACTTTTGTTCCTAAACACAATCCAAGTCAACACAAATTATGCACCAAACAAAACAGTCCACTAGGTTTGTGCCACGGGAATTATTTGTTTTCCACTCAGGTGTTTCTCGACTTGAGTCTCTTTCTTGCCGGCCCGGAATATTGGAAATATTCTCTTGTGTCTCCTTAACAAGCTCATCGTCATGCATAGGCGCTCCCATACGTGCTACGTCTGATGTCTCCGACAAGACGCGCAGCACGCATCCATGCGTGTGAATGGTTTATGGTGATAACCCAAAAATGAAAGGTGGATTGTGTATGCTGACATCAAGCTTTAACACAAGGATTTTATTTTGTCGTTCACTCATACGTTCACACCTCAATTGAGCGATTCAAGACGTTTCATGGATTCTGTTTGCGAACCGACTCAATGTTTCCTATTGAACTTTGTGGAAATGTAACTAAAGCAATTTTTAAATAAAGGCGGTCATGCTAAGATTGTTCAAAAAGAAAATTATGAAAATTAAATTAAGTGAGGGCAATGTCACCGTAACACGAGCACAAGCATGGCGCACTATACGATTTGCTGACTTTGGAGCGGTCAAATTGTTACGAGGGAGTTCTTGGTTGCGGAGTTGAACTGGTGGACCTGATGAATAAAACATTGCGACCGAGGCGGGCGTCTGTCTTGTGGAAAGCCTTCAAGAGAGCAAAGAGCCTCCTCAATTATTCACACATGCTCACAAAATTTTAAATTAATCCCCCCCCAAAATAAAAACTTTTAGCACGCAGTGGCCTAAAACATTTGGGTCGAAAACATAATGTCCCCTTGTCACACTTCACTAGTCTTGTTCCAATTTTGTAAAAACAAATTAAAGCCACCTTAGTTTTAGATATTACAAAGCAAACATTTTACACATGTGATGTAAGTCTATTTTTACATGTTGCATCATCCTCAATGACATTAGCATAAGCACTCTTGGGCCACCCGATTAGGTACACCATCTCATTTTGTCAAATATAAGTGCGGTATGAAACACGTCATGTTGCAAATTATGCTCCCAAACAACAACACATGCACAGACAGCAGAAAGAGTGAAAATAACGTTTTCAAAGTATAAAATAACTTTTTGGTTGGGAGCAATGTTTCTTTTTTGCCTTTTTCATCCTCGAGTGCTTCTGAGATGCCAACAAGCGGCTGAAAGTCTGCATGAAAATATGGTGCGTATGAATTATGAATGATAGCAGGGAAGACTTTTTAGCCTACAAGGAAAAAAGAGACGAGGTCGACGATAAATTGGAGTGAGGGCGACGGCGGCAGCTCCTTTGAGACAAATCAGCTTTTTTTTCATTGATTCATTGCTTCCTTCATTCCATTTTAAGGAAAACGACCACAATGACGCATTCCGTTCATGATTTTTCCTCATTTTTGTTTTTTCTGTCAACAACTTACTCAGCCCATCATTAGGTTTCATAAGAACCAATCATGTTAAGATTGTGGCCAGGATGCCAATTAGAAGAGATTTACAACAACAAACTAGAATAGAAGCCAATGTTTAAGGGAGGAAAGGAGTGATGGAAGTTTCTGGTATTAAAGAACAAGTACTTCATACTAAAAATCATAAATAAAAGTGACGTGCTAACATCTGCTGTGCGATCGCAAGCGTCGTTAAAAAACACGTCCGCTTTGTTGGAAAGGTGAGAGCGGCCCATCATTCGCAGACTCTTCCCCTGCCCTCAACATTGGATGACTTCCAGCACAAAAAAAAAAAAAAACGGCATCATTTTGTACATGACAAACGACATTTTCACGCTGCCCCTCAAAGTGACTTTTTCCATTTGATGAGATGAAAAGTCTCTTTTTGGACAAATTTTGGAGGGAGCGCAGCGATCCGGAACATGGCTAATTCCTCTTAAAATCTGAAAAAGTGCCAGTTGATCTATTTGAGCATGTGCAAAAATTTTGAAAAACAGGCAAAGTTCTGTTTGGAAGGCTCTCAACGGAATGGACCGCTGGATGTAGAATAGAATCGAATAGAATGCCTTTTATTGTCATTTTACAACTTAGTTGTACAATGAAATTTGGAGATCTACTCCCTTTCTAGTGCAAAACATTACAAAAATTTAAAAAAGTATAAAGGAAGTCTAAAATAAAAGTGAAAGATTTTATTTACAGTAGAAGTATAAGTCTAAGAATAAAAGTGAACAATCTTATTTACAGCATGTTCAATGTAGGTATTTATATTAACCTGAATGAGGTATGTACAGAAAGTAAATAATAATAGTATTGCACATAGTTTTAACTATTGCATGTAGTGTTAAGAGCAGCAGCGACAGTGTGTGTATAAAGGTGCATTGGTGTTGTATTATAGCTAGTGTTGTTTGCTCTCAGAGTTCAGTGTGGTGATGGCTCTTGGGAAGACACTGTTTTTCAGTCTGGAAGTCCTTGTACGAATGCCTCTGTAGCGCCTCCCAGAGGGAAGCAGCTCAAACAGCTGGGAGGCGGGATGTGTGTTGTCTTTGATGATGTTGTGAGCTCTACTGACGCACCGGGTGTTGTATAAGTCCGTCAGGGAGGGGAGAGGGCAGCCGACGATCCTCTGCGCTGCTTTGACTGTCCTCTGTAGCCTCCCTCTATCTGTAGCAGTGCAGCTCCCGTACCAGGTGGTCAGGCCGTACGTCAGCAGGCTCTCAACGGAGGAGCGGTAGAAGGCCAGCAGAAGCTTCCAATCAATACTGTTCTTCCTGAGGACTCTTAGGAAGTGTAGACGCTGCTGAGCCTTCTTGATGACAGCTGAGGTGTTGCGTGTCCAGGAGAGGTCATCAGAGATCTGGACTCCCAGGAATCAGATGTCGTGGACCCTCTCCACACTCTTGCTGTTGATGTAGAGGGGAGGGGGATCTCTTTTTTTCCTTCTGAAGTCCACGATGATCTCCTTTGTTTTCTTGGTGTTCAGAGCCAGGTTATTTGCGGAGCACCAGTTCGTGAGCTTCTGGACCTCCTCCCTATAGGCTGTCTCGTCACCATTCGAGATCAGCCCGACCACTGTGGTGTCATCAGCAAATATGACAATCGTGTTGTTGCCGTGGGCCAGACTGCAGTCATGGGTATAGAGACAATAGAGGAGGGGGCTCAGCACGCAGCCCTGTGGTGAACCAGTGCTCAGTAGAGGAAAGGTCTTTAATCCAGGTGCATGTGAGAGGGGGGAGGCCCCGAGTGTCCAGCTTTGTAACTAGACCGTCTGGGATGATCGTATTGAAAGCCGAGCTGTAGTCCACAAAGAGCATTCTCGCATAGCTCTGCTGCTGTTCAAGGTGACTCAACACAGCATGCAGAGCTATGGGGGCAGTCCTTGATGTGTTGGAGAACCAGTCTCTCGAAGCACTTCATTATTACCGGGGTGAGGGCAACAGGGCGGTGGGGGTGACTTTTTTGGTATGGGGATTATTGTGGCTGACTTCAGGCAGGTGGGGATGATTGCTTGTGCCAGCGAGAGGTTAAAGATCCTGCAGAATATCGGGGACAGCTGGTGGGCGCAGGCTCTGAGCACTTTGCCAGCCTTCCTGGGGTTTACTGCCTGGAGCACACGCCTCACCTCCTACTCCTCTACAGTGAGTGGAGGGGTGCTGGGATCTGGTGTGGATGGGGGTGGGGGGAAGGCTACAGCAGGTGAATGAGGTTGTGGTGATTCAAAGCGGGAAAAGAAGCAATTGAGCTCCTCTGCCAGCGACTCACTTGGGTCTGACGTCACATCACAGCCCCTGAAGTTGGTGATGGTCAGGACGCCCTGCCACACCTCTCGTGGTCTGTTGCTGGCGAGGTGGGACTCCATCTTCCTCATGTAGTCCGGTTTGGCTTTTTTAATCCCTTTCTTCAGGTCAGCCCGAGTTGAGCTGTAAAGGGCTCTGTTGCCTGACCTGAAGGCAGAGTCACGGGCCGTGAGGAGTGAGCGAACCTGGCTGGTCATCCAGGGTTTCTGGTTGGGAAAGACCCGAATGGTTTTGTCCACACATACAGTTACCATGCAGAACTTGACGTAGTCCAGAACTGTCTCTGTGAACATAGCCAGGTCTTGGTGGTGAAATAGGTCCCAGTCTGTGTTTTGAAGGCAATCCTGGAGTGGGCTGAGTGCATTTCCAGGCCAAGTTGTTACAGTCTTTGTGGTGGGCCTGGATCTGCGTCTGAGAGGAGTGTATGCGGGGATGAGTAGCAAGGAGAGATAGTCTGTCTGTCCGAGGTGGGGGAGGGGCATGGCTCTGTTCCGGTGCTTGATCTTGGAGTACACGTGGTCCAAAGTCCTTTCCCCTCTTGTTGGGCACTTAACGTGCTGGTGAAACGGGGGAGTACAGTCTTCAGATTCAGAGTCTCCTGCTATTATGTGAACACCATCGGGGTGGGCCCGCTGCTGTTCATTGATGGTGTTCAGCAGGAGAGAGAGCGCCGCGCTAGCGTTAGCATTTGGCGGGATGTAAACAGCGGTGATGATCACCACTGTTATCTCTCTCTGTAGAAAATAGGGCCGACATCTAACAGACGTGTACTCAATATCGGTGGAGCAGTGCTTCGCTATGATGCTGCTGTTGTTCCACCAGACCTCATGCACGTAGATACAGAGCCCCCCACCTCTATTTTTGTCGGAGTCCACAGTCCGATCACAGCGGTGTAGCAAGCGGCCTGCTAGCTGCACGCTAGCATCGGGGATCTTCTGGTTCAGCCAGGTCTCCGTGATAATGAGGGTGCAGCAGTCACGAACATAGCAATTTCCCGCAAGCTGTAGTTCCAGATCTTCCATCTTGTGGGTGAGGGATCTGGCGTTGGTGAGATACAGGCTCGGGAGTGGTGGCTTGTGCGTTTGGTTCTTTAGCCTTAGCGGGAGGCTGGACCTGCGGCCTCGTTTCTGCTTTCTCTCTCTCCTCCGCCTGCGGCGTTTCCCAGTCCCGACAACAATCCACGGAGAGTCCGGCCTGTCTTGCTAGTTCATCCGGGATGTTTTGGCTGTATTGAAATTCCCTTGAGAGTGCGGTCTTATGTCGATAGCCGATGTCTAGGAGGTTCTGTCGGCTGTAGTGGTGTACCGCCGACGCAAAAATATAAAAAGTCCACAAATAGACACATAGAAAAAGTAAAAACAAACACTGAAGGGAAGAGCCGTGAGCCGCAGCGCCTGAGCGCGCCGCCATCTTGAATCAGATTAGATTCTGCAAATGTCAGTCCATCCATCCGTCCGTCCGTCCGTCCGTCCATCCATCCATCCATCCATCCATCCATCCATCCATCCATCCATCCATCCATCCATCCATCCATCCATCCATCCATCCATCCATCCATCCATCTATCCATACAGAGACAAACAACCACGCGCACTCGCACTCACATACCTATGGGCAATTTGGAGTGCTCAATCGGCCTACCAAGCAGGTTTTTGGGATGTGGGAGGACACGCAAACTCACACAGAGAGGGCCGGAGGTGGAATAGAACCCCCACCCTCCTAACTGTGAGGCGCACGTGCTAATCAGTGTGCACCATGCCGACCATATGGAACGTTCACTGAGGGATTGCATATCTTCTCAATGTGTGATATGAAAATGTGTGGAATGTCGTATTGGCGTCACTTTGACTGGAGTGCTGCAGCATCCTCCCTGAAGCACGTTCATAATAAAGCAAAGAGTCATCTTGCATACGCGTCTCCGTTTTATGATGGCAATGGCATAAACACACCGATCTGTCAAAGACTTGTGTCAGCGCAAAACAATACTCTCCACGTTTAATGACCGTTATCAACTGCCAGGCATCACAAGGGAAATCATGGGCACACAAAAGCACGCCAACGTAGACGTAGGAACCTTTCAGACGTTAACACGTCGCTCCGCCAAACACCCCTTTGATGCACATTTGGTGTCCAGCACACAGCGGCCCACAGCTCATCTGACCCTGAGCCCATCTTTGAAATTTTACAATTTAATCTCAAACATTGAACCTATATACATTCAGTATTTGTTTTATTATAAAATGTAAATCATAATGAATAACAATAATATATACTACATGCAAAGACATTTGCATGTCACGCGTGTCCAGGTCCCTTTTATAATATATAGATAATTGGAATCAACCTCCCATCTATCCAGGAACCTGTCCAGGACCAGGAAACGTGCAAGTAACATCTCTACAGACCCTTTTCACCCAGGTTGCAGTCTGTTTGAACTACTCCCCTCCGGACGGCGTTATAGAGCTCTGTACACTAAAACCAGCAGACACAGAGACAGCTTCTTCCCCCAGGCTGTTGCTCTGATGAACTCACACCACTCTTAGAGTCTCAGAGTCATTACTGTGCAATAACATCCTGCTCTCCACACCTTTTTTGTCTACACTGTTTGTACTATGTGTCCTCTCTGCATCCATTGCAGCCTGGTCATCCTAGAAGAGGGACCCTCCCATCTGTGGTCTCTTCTCAAGGTTTCTCATTTCCCCTAGCTGGAGTTTTGAGTTTTTCCTTGCCCTCTTGGGAGTTTAAGATCAGGGGATGTTTGAGAATATCTTCCATTTTTCACATGTCCTGAGTGTTGTTGTTAGTCACCTAAATGTTGAACAGAGGCTGTGATTTACCGAAGTCAAATTCCTTGTTTGGCACGCTCAAACATGGCGAATAAAAAAACTCTTGAATCGTGAATCTTTTTCTACGTACGTGTGTGCAATCAATCGTCCGTCAAGGTCGCGCGTGACATCCGCTGAGAGATTTCTTTTGGACGCTCTTCAATGCGTGTTCGCGTGTGTGCGTTTTGTACGCGCGTGTTTCGTACGCCATTGTTGACGTTGAGTGAAACAAACGGACGCTCTGCTCTCCCTGGCGCTGGGACGTCCTCTGTATGTTCTTATTTTCACTCCCCTTCACTGTGATTATATCACATCTACGGGGGGATTTATTTCTTTGATATTGTCTTATATTCTTTTCCTTCTAAGTCCCCGCGGGGCAATTAAAGGCGACTGCCACCTCCGTAGCATTTCCATAGCTTCCATCGCTACACTTGGCGGCGGAGCATCGGCGACACACGTGTGCGTGAAAAGTATGTGTGGGAGGTATACTGGGAAGCACATGATTGCTGGCTGAGACGCGGGTGGTCGGCATCCGTGCGCAGCTTGTTTGTCAATTTGCAACCAAAAAGTGATTACAAAGCAGATGAGCCCGAGCTAATATTTGTGAGGGCGATATCAACATGGCAGCGCGCAAGTGGTTTTGCCGAGGTATTGAAACGAGGCCCACGCGCACGGGCGCTCCGCCGTGGTCAGCAATGACATAATCGCTGACGCTCCTGCGAGCCGCTCGGAGCGTCTGTGCTGAAAATCCTACCTACCTTGCATCACAATAAAGCACCAAACATTTGTCTTTAGTACAACAAACTTAAAACACGTAAATACATGTACTGCCGTGTGTGTGTGCCAGTTTGTGTACGTGTCAGCGTGTGTTTGTGCGTGTGAGAGTAAGTGTGTGTCAGTGTCAACTTGTGTGTTATTTGGCAGTGTGTGTGTGTCAGCATGTGTGCATGCTCACATGCGTGTTACGTACAGCTTCACGTGTGGTGAGCAGCACGCGAGTGTGTGAACTGGCTCAGTATAGGACCCCCCCCACGCACACACAAAATCGGCGTAACCTTCCAAAAAGGACATAAAACGGCTTATAGATTAAGTTGTGAGAAGCATTCGGATGATCGGCAAGCACCTGACGAACACCCAATCTTCACTTGATTACTGCTGCCAAGGCCAGACAGTGCAGATGGAAACTTGAGCATTTGGCAGTCTGATAAAAAGCTTTGCCCAGCACTGAAGACAAACTGGACAGGCACTCAGTGGAGCATCCGACCTCCGCCAAGGCCAAACTGTGGACTCAAGTGCAACCAAATGAAAGCTGAAAGCAGCTGTGATGAATGGGCTCTCGCACACATTCAGGCCCTCCAAGAAGGACCAATCATTACATGTTCTGCCCACACACACAGCAAAAACCTGTTCAATTTCTTTGTGGTCCATTTGTCTAGTCTAACTGCTTCACATCCAAGTAATCCTCTATGATGGACTCCCGAAAAATTGACAAAATAACCCTAAAATGGCCACTTAAAGCAAAATGGCAGACTTCCAGGTTTTTTTCAGGCTACAGACTTGTTGCGACTTTTTTGTGGGTCAGCTAATGATAAACATACCAACTGAATTTCATATGACTAAGTCAAACTGGCTTTGAGAGCTGAACTAAGTGTGAATGCCAAAATGCAACTAAAATGTGTCACGAGGCAGACAGGACAACCAAGTGCGTGACAGTTTGCTTATTGTTCTTCGGGGAAAAGGGACGTGGAGATGGGGTGCACCGTGTCAGATGCGAGTCAATACCAATCTGACAAGTCAGAGTCATCAGAGGAAAACGTCTCATAAAGCGTCGTGGGCAGGAACCACCGACAATTTCCCATCCTCAGACGTGGCGTCAGGGGGCGCCAGATCAGATTCAGGAACGGGAGCAGAACCGGACCAAACGGCTTCCTCTTGGACGACCCCTTCGAATGGCAGGCCAGTCAGAATGCAAAGCATGAACTGCCGGAGTGAGGCCAGGCTGCAGACCTGGCGACGGCAGCCGAGGAGGAGACTGGGCTGCAGCTGATGAAGAGACCTGGCTCACGGCTGCTCCCTACGGCATGGTGATGGAGCTGGAAGCCGAGAGGTAAGGGCACTGGCTGAGGGTGAAGGATGGGTAGGGGCTTGCGACAGGTGTGAGGGGGCTAGCAAACTCATCCCAACCAGATCCCTGCCAGGCGGTTGCTCATGGGTTTCCTTGGGCAAGAAATGGAGTGCATGGCCCTCACCCCTGCAGTATAGGCACAACCTTGCTTGGAGGAGTCTTTGACATTCCTCCGGCGGGAGGGAGCCGCATCCCATCTCCATGGGCTAAGACCAGCCCGGCTGGGCGGCAGGAATCTTCATGAAGGGCTGTCTGGCTGAGAAAGGGGCCCCGTCACGGGGCGGACGCCAGGCGGGGTTGAGCGTGTGGGGGTGCTAACGGCCCCGACTTGCCCCGTTCTTTCCTTCGCCCCTGTATTAGGCAATCAAGGCGCGTGGTGAGCTGGATCGCCTCATCTAGCATCAAGGGGAGCTTGTACGGCACCAGCTCATCCTTTACGTAGGCTCTTGTAATAAACGTTGACAATTGACGACGGGCTCCAGGAACTTCGACATACCGTGACACGGAAGTTCAAGTCGTAGTCAGCCGGCGTGTGATTCCCTTGATGCATTTAAAGGAGCTCCCGAGAGGCTTTGGTTTGGGACATGCTCACCTAAGACCTTGATCATCTTGGCCACGAAAGCCTTAAAGATGAACACACAGGAGTCTGGCGATCGAACTCCGGAGTGCCCCAAAGGTGAGCCTTTCCGGTCAAGTCCGTTATTGCGTGCCCCACTGTGGCGCTCTCCGAAGCGAAGATGCGTGACTGGAGAGCATATTGAATGTGGGAGCTGGACAAGAACTGCTAGACTTGTCGGGGATCGCGGTTGAATCGCTGGAGAGCAAATTGAATGTGGGAGCTGGACAAGAACTGCCGGACTTGTTGGGGATCGCCAACGTTAGGTTCTGGAACATCAGGTGCTGGGGTCGGAATAGCTGAGGACAGGGCGCCGGGGTCCAGAGAGTGGCTGGGTAAATGGGACGGAGGTGGTTGGACGCGTCAGGTCCTTGAGAGCCTGGCGGACTTGGGCCAGCACCTTACATTCCTGCTGGATCTGCTGTTGCTAAAAGCTGGAGCTACTGACGTTGCTGTTGTTGTTGTTGAGCAACCGGGGCCGGTTGCAGGGTGGAGTTCCCTCTTCTAGTGATGCTGCTCATTTGTATTGCGATCTGATGACCCTGGTTGGGAGACTTCCGGCAGGTCTTTGGCTTCTTTCCACTTCTGCCAGATGCCCAGTGTTTTCAGTGGTTTAGTTGCCAATGACTCTGCCGTCCAGTCAGGGTCGGGGGACGTGTGTATTCTAGGGTAGTCTGTCAGCGCATGGATTGCAGTTTCTTGCCGCAGTCCACCCTTGCGGCAGATGTTGTTGGTTGCTCTGTTGATTTTGAGCAGCCAACTCTTTAGGTGAGGATGGTGCCCACTTCGGAGTCTTGAGAGGGTTACTTGGTCCTCTCGACTGAGGGCACTTTCATCCTTGTGGTTGATACTCTCCTTTCTCCCCGAGGACTTGGCAGAGCCTTTCGTGTTGGATTGACTTTCTTCCGGTCGCTCGGCGGATGGCTGGCTTGGCAGTGTCATATTGCTACTCACCTGTTGGTTTATCTTTCCTCCCAGGGTTGCCGCTTCGTCCGCTCTTTTGTTTCCCAGTATACCACGATGTATACCACACCAGACAAGTGTGAGTTCTATTTTCTTGCGGGCCAATGAGTTGAGCAGGAGTAGGATTCTCTGTTCATTTTAATTTTCGAGGGGATTTGAAAGTTGGAATTTTTCAATCCTCTGTAGGAGTGAGAGGCTGTCGGTGACTACCCTCGCTTTGATAGGGCTAGTATCTGCATTGATTTCCTGAAGAGCCAGGACCAATGCTCACAGTTCGGCTTGGTAGGAGGAACACTAGTCCCTCGCTTGTTCTGCTACGGTTTTTAGGACTTCAGGGTTTCTTGGGGGCCCTTTCATCACTACCAGTCCTGCACCACCCTTTCTTGGTCCTCCTTCTGCTGAGCCGTCAGTATAGATTGTGAGGTCGTATGGCGTCGAATCTTCCTCAAGTCGGTGTAGTGTGTTTTTGCAATCTTCAGACTTGTTGGGGGTTTTCTGTCCTTTGATCTTGAATGAGATCTTTGGTAGTTCGAGCCATGGTGGGAGAAGGCATGGGAAGTTTGGTGGATGGTTACCTTCGAAGATTGAGTTCCAGCATTTTTCAAAGTCAAAGTCAAAGTCTCCTTTATTGTCAATTCCTCCATGTCAAGACACACAAAGCGATCGAAATTACGTTTCTCACTATCCCAGGGTAACAAGACAGAGTTCACAACGCACATACAAGTAAACAACACAGGAAAAATAAAACAAGAAGATGAACAATAAGAGTGATAGCACGCTAGCCGCTCCCGATGCACAGCAGAGTCCGGAAAGATGACAGTCAACCAGGCCACTGTGAACACGAGCACACAGCAGGCACGCACTGTCCGGTTCGTGGATCCTATCAGGCGAACGCAACCCATCTTGTCGTCCCGCGAACGAACGTACGCCAGTAGAATGGAAGGCACGGCTGGGCGAGGTGGGGTGGCCGCAAGCCTGGCCCGATGTCTCCGCGCTGGCCCCTCTTCCGCTGCCTCGCAGACCCGCTGCCGACGCATCCCAACAATGCTCCAGGACGGAGCAGTCCGAGCTCACGACGCAGTCCAACCGGGGGAGGAAGAGCAGGCCAGTCCGGCGTCGCTCCATGACGAAGCAGTCCGAGCGCCCTTAATCTCTCCGCGCCAAAGTCCAGAACGCCATAAAACCCACTTCCGCCGATGTTGAGCAGAACATGCCCGCCGCACTAGTAGCACGACGTATCACACGAGACGAACATACACAAAACTGCCGGACAAACACTCAGTAAACACTCACAAAACACCGAACGGGACAGAGAGTGGCCGCTGCGTGTGCACGCGCCGCCATCCTAGAATTCTTGTGCAGAAGTGCGCAAACTGGCTTTTTTTGTTCTTTGTCAAACTTTTTTGTCTGTGAGTACTCGTCTCGGGTTGTCCGTGTCCAGGCGCATAGACCTTTTCCATAATATTGTTCCGAATTGTTTGGCTCTGGTTGCTATTGTCGGTAGTTTGGCCTCTGCAAGGGTGGCTTCCTTAGGTGTAGTACGCAGATGGCCTGTGATTGCTCTGCTGGGACAAGAAATCTTCCGGTTGCGATGTAGGTGCTTCGGGGGGTTCTCTTGTCGTAGCCCCAATCAGTGTAGGTCAATTTCCGGAGAGCGCCTACTTGCCGTTTCATATGCTGAACCACCACTTGTGCATGAGGTGCGAAGGTCAGCTATCGGTCGTAGATGACGCCAAGGAACTTGAGCGTAGGGTTGTAGGCTAGGGGGTTTCCGTTCAACACTAGGGAAGGAGTGCATCTTGATTCGTGGGAGTGGATGCTGAAGAATGAGGCTTCCAACTTCTGTGCCGAGAGAGTCATCTTCCACTTCTTGCTCTACTCTGCGATGGTGGTAATTTTCCTTTGAACCTTTGCCTGTGCTTCATGAAGGGATGTCGCCTGCGCCCACACAGCTATGTTGTCGGCGAAAAGACTGACTACGCTGACGCAGTTTGTCCAGCTAAGGCAACAGCAGCTCCAGCAGCAAAGTCAGTCAAAAAAAGACTGACGTTGTTGCTGGAGCTGCTGTTGCTGTAGCTGGACAAGCTGGGTCAGCATAACCATCTGCCTAGAGATACGGCTGACGTCCCACTCGGTGTGCACCAGTCGACCCAAGGCAGAGAGGCTCTGCGCGCTGGTTGCATCATTGGTCAGTTTGTTCTGTCACGATGCAGACAGGACAACGATGTGCGTCACAGTTTGGTTATTGTTCTTAGGGGAAAGGGACGTGGAGATCGGGTGCAGTGGGAGATTGACTGGAGGGCGAGGCGAGAACGGGGTTGGGGACAGGCAGTCGGTTGGGGCTGGCGGCGTTCGGGCGTCGTCGGTCAGTTGGACGGAAACAAGGTCGGCAACTGGAAGAAAGTGCAGGGCAAACAGGCCCATGGCAAACAGGCGCAGGGCAAACAGGCGCAGGGCGCAAACGGGTGTCATGCGGGGACAAACTGACAGCAACTGGTTGGGATCATGGGGTTTAAGTAGGGCTGAAATAACGAGCAGGGACAGGTGTAGATGATTTACTTTATTGGGGGGCATGGCTGAGAATGATCGATGTCAAGGAAAAGGAGTAGCTGGGTGGCAGGTGACGCAGGCACGTGACAATATGAGCCAGTCCAACAAAATGGCAGCCTTCCTGTGTCTTTTCAGGCCTGTTGACAGGATTGCTGACACTGGCGGATACATTTCCAAAAGAACTCAGAAGGTCGACAAGAGTCATCAAATTTTGCCTCCATGCTTTGCTACGTGCTTCAGATGTAATTGGAGTCCCATTCAGAACGTTTGAGTCAATTAGCTTAGCCATGTTAGCGCTTTGAAGTGAAAAGTAAATTATAACCCCAGAATGACTTTGACTCTGCTGACAAGATCTTAATTGTTTCGTTAATGGGACATGCAGGATCAACATCATCCACTTCTTCCTTCTGCGTACGCTAACGAGCTAGCTGCCTGAGGCAACCGTGGCAGATAAGTGCACACTGGATGTAAAATTTGGGGAAATGAGGTTGGCGGGAATGCGTGTTAACACTTTAATTAAACAATGGTCTAATCTGGTTAGTCTCGCTCGTCCAACATGACGAAGCAAAACTTTGCCTGATGATTGCAATCGACACATGCAACATGGTGGATTAAACCCAGATTATTGTGCTCCCTTGTTGGATTAGTGTGAGACCGGAGCTCCCGACATTGATGACTTGAGATCATTGATTCTAATTGATCATGGACGTCGAGTGCGTGTTAGCAGATGGCTGATTTGATTCATGAAGGTCTAAAGTCTTGGTTTTATTTAGATCTTGCAGGCATGTTGGCAGGCAACTTTCTGCTTTGTGGAGGATGCTTACATTTCTGAATGTGTGTGACAATGGAGAGTATTGTGTGTGTGTGTGTGTGTGTGTGTGTGTGTGTGTGTGTGTGTGTGTGTGTGTGTGTGTGTCGTGGCAGCAGAGGATAATTTTCATGCTTGGCCGATCACATTCAGTTTGACATGCTTGGCCTTCAGCATTTCCTCTAAATATTTAGCGCTTGGCGGAGACCAGGTGAAGGTTCTGGACGGCGGGGTCATGCCTGTCGCATTCCCCGACCTCTCCGTTCCGACTGGAAGTTGCTCTTTAGGTCTCTGGCTCTCTCTTGCCGCAATTGCGGTGGCAATGTCGACCGACGCTGAGGACAGGAAGTGACCTCTGATCACGTGATGAATATTTAACCGCAGGCTACAGTCGCATATTAGGGAAAATTGACTTCTGGTACAGCGAGCGCTACCTTTTCAGGTTTAATTAGTTTTGTGACCAAGCGCAAATTTACCCGTATATCAAATCTATTTTGCCCACTGAAATGAATAGAGAAGCCATTCAGCCTTTTCAGCCCCCAAAACCACCACAGTTTGCTTTCTTACCTTTTCAATCAAGGAAAATAGGATAATTGTATCATATATAATGAAATATAATACATATAATAATATATATAATATAATAAAAAGTATAGATAAAAAGGCTAAACTCATAATAATAAAACAACATAATTAATTAATCAAAACAATAAAGAAAAAAGCGAGTCTCTATTGTACAATTTGGTATAAAATCATGGAGCACAATAAGATGTTGGTCTTGAAAAATCTGTCAAAAAACAACTCAAGATGACATCAGCTGCTCTAAAAACAGCTGGCAATGAACGATTTAACACACGTTGGAACTTTTTCCTTCACCTTCTGAATTGTAAACACAACACACACACACACACACACACACACACACACACACGTGTACACGCACGTGTACACACACACGTGTACACACACGTGTACACACAGCACACACAGCACACACACACACACACACACACACACACACACACACACACACACACACACACACACACACACACCCACAACTGCACGCACACACGCGCACACACACACGCACGCACACACACACACACACACAGCTACACACACACACACACACACACACACACACACACACACACACGCACACACACACACACACACACGCACACACTCACACACAAAAGCATTATCATGTCTCTTCTAATTTAAAGTCGCATGCTCCATGTCGATTTGTTGTCTCTTCTTGGACGTCTTTCATTTATAATTCAGCAGAGACTAACTTGATACAAACAATATTTTACGAGAACAAGATCTCTCACATTCAAGTGCTTAAATATCTCATTGGCTAGTTAAAGTACAACAGTTGTCAAATGATTGAAAGTGTTCATGCAAATACAGTGGAGCCTCGGTTTTCTAATGTCCCGGTTCTCGAACAAATCGGTATTCGAACAAAAAATTCCAGATTTTTTTGCCTCGGCTGTCGGACGAAATTCGGTTGTCGAACCTCGCGAGATGAGCCGAAAGGACCTGCATGCCAACTGACTCCGTTCGTTATTACTTTCTCGTTACTCCGAGGATTGCATCAACTCTAATCATGCCTCCAAAGGAAGCAAGTGGGAGCAGTAAAGCCATCCTAAAACACAAAGACGCTCCTGAAGCAATGCGACAGTGAGCGCCCGGGGCGCTGCGGTTGCGCGATCGGCCTAAATTAAGCTCCCTGTGCACTGATATCCACTGAAATTTTGGAACCTCCATTAGGACTTTAAAAATATTTTCTAAATTTTAGCGAACGCTCTGTCACAATAATGCGACCAGCGTGGTCCAGTTGCGCGGTCGGCGGCGCGCTGCAGTTGCGTGATCGGACAAAATTAAGCTCCCTGCGCACTGATGTCCACTTAAATTTTGGAAAGTACATCAGGACTTTAAAAATATTTTCTAAATTTCAGCGATGGCTCTGTCACAATAATGTGATCAGCGCGGTGCAGTTGCGCGGTCGGCGACGCGCTACTGTTGCGCGTTCGTCGGTGCGCTGCAGTTGCGCGATCGGACAAAAATACGCAAATGAAAAAATGCTTTAAAAAAGCGTTTTTTATTTTGCTTGGAACAGATTAATTTTTTTCCCATTATTTGTAATGGGAAAACATGATTAGGAATTCGAACGATTCACTTTTCGAACAGCCTTCTGGAACGGATTGTGGTCGAAAACCGAGGCTCCACTGTAGTTGGGAATGTGCAACGCCATCACCGACGCCGAAGCTGAGGTACGTTACACTTTATGCGGAAAAAGACTCACAATCTGATGAGATTCACTTTGATTACGACGCATGTACTTGGAGTACTCGTGCGCTACATCTATAAAGTTTTGTGTTTTGTATTTTGCCATCGTTGTTGTCAAATTTTGTCCGCTCACATCGCGGCTCCATCTGTGACCAATCCGGCCATCTCGCATGGGCGTGCGTTAAAATCGAGCTCTCCGAGATGCAATCGTGCGAGTCGTCGCCAATTTGCCCCTATGAATATTCAGCACCGCTTTGCATTTCTTCACACAAATCTGTCACGTGGATTTCCCCGGCGGAGCGGAGCGTCCTCGCCGCTCATTCGCTCGCCAATTAAAAAGCGCTCTTCGGGATCCGCGCCATTCCTGCCATCTATCAATCTTGCCGAGATTCCTCATCCGTGGAATAAAGCTGATTAGCGATCGGCAAAGTCGTTCTGCTAAAATAAGCATGCGCATTTGTTCCCTCTCTTCTGGCGTCAGATCGCAGTGCTCACTATTGATTGACACCGTCCTTGCTTTTGTAACGCGCACATACAGAATGTCAAGTCCTTATATACACAATATAGAGTCAAGCCCGAAATGGTTCATAGCCCTGGGGTATGAATCATTTGGTTTGCACCGGTGTCCATCCTCAGCGGTACACTGCAGTTGCACGCATGTTACTCTGATGACTTGCACCAAATAGAAAAGTACCTCAGTGGCTGCATTTGCATTTGAAGGCAGCAGCCCAAAAACATGATGACGGCTGTACAGACAGCTGTGATTTTATTTCCTTCACTGTTGTCTTCTTCGGCTGGCTTTTCGAAGGGAAGATAGTGTCATAATATTGATGAACAGTCCGAAAGGGCCGTTCCACATTTCCCTTCTTTGGAATAGCGATGGCAGCTTGACGGATCAAGCAAACTCACTTTGAATATGACTCTGTCGGAAAAAACAGTATATATATATATGTATATGTATATATATATATATATATATATATATATATATACATATACATATATATATATATATATATATATATATATATATATATATATATATATATATATATATATATATATATACATATATATATATATATATATATATATATATATATATATATATATATATATATATATATATATATATATATATACATGTATATATATATATATATATATATATATATATATATATATATATATATATATATATATATATATATATATATATACATATATACATATATATACATACATACATACATACACATACATACATATATATATATATATATATATATATATATATATATATATATATATATATATATATATATATATATATATATATATATATATTTATATACCGTCAATCAGTGTCGAAAACAATCAGCTTGAAGTTGTGGATGAATATGTCTACCTGGGTTCAACAGTCGCCAGCAATTTGTCACTAGATGCTGAAATCTCAAAGCGCAGAGGCAAAGCCTCAGCCGTTATGGCTAAGCTTCACAAGCGAGTATGGGGTAACCAAAAACTCACAGTGAACACCAAGCTCAAAGTGTACCAGGCTTGCGTCCTCGGAACATTGCTGTACGGTAGTGAGTCATGGACCATCTATGCTCGCCAAGAGGACCGACTGGAAAAGTTTCACATCCGGTGTCTAAATCGGATTCTGGACATCACTTGGCAAGAGCGCGTCACGAACACTTTGGGGCTGGAAAAGGCTCGTTCCCTCAGTATGCATCTCCTGCTTTGTCAACGTCGAATGAGATGGCTTGGACATGTGCGCCGCATGAATGATGGAAGGATCCCAAAAGATTTACTCTACGCTGAGCTCGCTTCAGGACATCGCCCGAGGGGTCGTCCAATGCTGCACTTTAAGGATGCATGTAAAAGAGACATGGTCCTTACAGGTATCGACACGAAAAATTGGGAACTTTAAGCGATGGATTGTAAATCCTGACACCAAGTCATTCATGAAGGAGTAAGGAAAGGCGAGGAAAAAATAATCCAGCATTTGGAAAGCAAGCATGAACGCAGGAAACAGAGACAGGAAGCTCAGGCCCAAGAGCAACCAACTCAATTCGTATGTCCGGCTTGTGGGAGAGACTGTCATCGGACTGCTGAGCCACTCAAGACGCTGTACTTTACTCCAGTGATTCCATGCTCCATGGCGCTACCATTGTCTCTCTCGGACTGGTATGTGAGCATTGTCTGTATATCTGAAGCATTACTCTGTCAGCTTCTGTTTAACTGTGACAAAGTGGTCAGTGAACACTTATTTGTGTTTGTTTACTTGGGTGTCTTTGTGTCTCTGCTAGGTGTGCTAATGTTGCACTAAGTGATGCCGCAGGCCACCATGTGTGACTAATGTCTGCCTGCTAACAGTTTGCTACACAGACACAAACGCAAGTATGCAAATGAGGCTAATTACAGTCTAAGTCAGGGGTGTCAAACGTACGGCCCGCGGGCCGGAACTGGCCCGCCAGTGGGTTCAGTCTGGCCCGCGGGATAAATCTGCATTATTAAAGACGAATAAACGTAATTTTCTTTAAAATGTGCAGTTCCTATATTGTCCGCTAGGGGCGCTGTGTTTTAGTCAATTCTATCGCTTTACCCGCCTTTTTCTGTTGACCCTGGCACCCTCTTCAGTGAAATGTCTTTGTCAAAAAAGAGAAAAGTGGCCACAGAGTGTCGGATTTTTCAAGAACAATGGACCTCTTCCTATATGTTCACGGAGGTGAATGGGAAACCCGTGTGCCTGGTGTGCATGCAGCAAGTTTTGGTGCTTAGGGAATACAATATTCGGCGCCACTATGAAACTCAGCATGGAGAAAAATACAACAGCTTGCACGGAGAACTGAGAAAACAGAAGGTAAATGAAATACTGGAGGGTCTGAGGAAACAGCAATCTGTTTTCACCCGGAGCGAGAGGTCAGTGATGCTGCGGTGAAAGCCAGCTACGTAATTGCTAGCCAAATAGCATTAGCGTCAAAGCCGTACTGTGACGGGGAGTTCGTCAAAAACTGTATGCTGAAGGCTGCCAAAATTGTGTGTCCTGAGAAGCGACAAGCTTTTGCCAATATTAGCTTGACGAGAAATACTGTGGCAGACAGGATTTCGGAACTATCGGCAGACTTGGACAGCCAACTGAAACGCAAAGGGGAGTCATTTCTGGCATTTTCCATTGCAATTGATGAGAGTACTGATATTACGGACGTCGCTCAACTGGCCATATTCATTCGTGGAGTTGACGAGACTGACTGTCACAGAAGAGTTTCTCGAGTTGGTGCCTATGACCGACACCACAACAGCTGATGACATTTTCCGCTCCATTGTTGGAGCACTGGACAGAGTCGGGGCGGACTGGTCCCAAGCCGTAAGCCTGGCTACTGATGGCGCGCCGTCAATGATTGGGAAAAAGGCAGGTCTTGTGACAAAGTTCAGAGAGAAAGTACAAGCCGCAAATGGAAGAGGTGATTTTTTGACATTTCATTGCATTTTGCATCAGGAGGCATTATGTTGCAAGTTGCTTAAAATGGATTACGTCATGGAGGTGGTTGTCCGAACTGTTAATTTCATCCGAGCCAGAGGTCTCAATCATCGTCAGTTTGACAGCTTTCTCAGTGACTGTAACATTACCCATGGTCTGCCATACCACACTGAAGTAAGATGGTTAAGCAGAGGTGCTGTGCTGAAGCGCTTCTTTGATCTACGTATGTGGGGAAATCGGACAATTCATGGAGAAAAAAAGAAAACCTATTAAGGAATTACAGTGCCCACTTTGGCTGCAGGACCTTGCATTTATGGTTGATATTACAGAGCACTTGAATAATCTGAACAAAATGTTGCAAGGACGCAAAAAAATTGTAACACAGTATTATGACAGCATACGTGCATTCAAGTTAAAGCTCGCGTTATGGGAGACGCAGATGGCAAGCGGTGACCCTGCTCATTTTCCCTGTCTCAGAGGTGTGCGCTGCAAGCGTTAATCCTGAAGTGACACAGTACAAAGACAAGATTTCAGGGTTGCTGAGGGAGTTTGAGAAGCGATTTCAAGTCTTTAGGGAACTTGAGACAGAATTTGCAGTTTTTCGCTCACCATTCACAGTCAGAGCTTCTGATGTGCCCGTTGAAATGTAACTTGAAATCATTGATTTGCGGTGTGATGTAGAATTGAAGGACAAATTTGCTTCTGTGGGTTTGGACACATTTTACAAGTATCTCCTACCAGGCTATCCTAAATTGAAAGCACTGGCTGCAAAAATGTTGTCCATGTTTGGGACTACCTACCTTTGTGAGCAGGTCTTCTCAGTAATGAACATTAATAAAACAAAGCTTCGCTCAAAGCTCACACATAAGCACTTAAATGAGATTCTGAAACTGGCTGCTTCTCAAGACATGATGCCTAATATTGATGCAGGCTAAAAGATGCCAAGTTTCAGGGGCCAATACTGAGCAAGACTAAATCCTATGGAATGCTGGTTTCAACATTGCACTATAAAAATAAACAGCTCTGAATATTTGCTGTTGTAATTGCTGGGAAAGTCAGTGCTAGTCAGTTTTCTTGTCAGTTTTCTTTGCATTATTTCTTATGCATGCCATATATGTTATGTGAGTTTTGCACTTGAATAAATGTTAAAGTGAGTAAAAGTGTTGTTGAAATTGCACATACTTTTCTTAAAA
Organism: Syngnathus scovelli; assembly: GCF_024217435.2. Taxonomy (NCBI): domain Eukaryota; kingdom Metazoa; phylum Chordata; class Actinopteri; order Syngnathiformes; family Syngnathidae; genus Syngnathus; species Syngnathus scovelli. The sequence continues at coordinate 14,112,802 of NC_090858.1, forward strand.
ACTCTTAGGTTGTTCATAATATATTTAGTAAAAGGGACAATTCATTTCATATAAAGATTTTTATAATTTACGTCTTCTTCTTTACACTAATACAAAGAAAAAAAGTGGACTTATTGTTAGTTCTATGTAATTTTGGAATGAGTTTACTGGTCTGGCCCCCTTGAGATCCGATTAAGTTGTATGCGGCATCGAGTACGACCTTGATATCCTTCCTGCCGTGGCCGCATCGCCGCTCATCACGTTTGCACGCCTCGTCGGATTTAATTGGGTGGGCCGCACACGCCCCAGCGAGTCCAAAGGTTGCGGTGGGTCGCCCTGCTGACATTTGATTCACGTGGCACTCGGAAAGCACCGAGCGGCAAGTGCCTCGGGGTCAACGGCGTCGGGCGGCGATTGGACTAATCAGAAAAAGGCGGGAAGGACGGGACAGGTGAAGTCAGGTGGGGACAGGTTTGCTTCACATGGGCACAGGAAAAACATGGCGACAGCCATGCAGAGTGAGCCGATAGCAATAACGGGAATCAGAAAATAACTCGGACCCACGGGGCCCACTCGACTTGGTGGGCAGACATATTGTGTTGCAATCAACTTGAAGTTGAACACAACTTGTATGTCAAGGCATCAATGTAATCAGATTCCCAATTTTAATCGGCTCCTCTCCCCAAACTTGCGCTTAGAGAGAAAGGAAATGAACATGATATAATTGTGATTCAAAACAAATTGTCCTTTTTCTTTATCTTCCTGGTGCCAACTGAGTTGAAATAATTTTCCCATCAATTTCCACAGCAAGACCATGAATAATGTTTTGGGGGGGGCACATAATGTGCGTAATTTATCATTTGCAGTGCCGCAAGCTACGGCCCCTGGCCTCTAGTTTGAGAACCGTGGCTGTGGAATGTTTCCCAAGTGTTGAATAAAACATTCGGCTTCAAGTTGAGCCTCTCTATGGCTCGCGTCCACCTGCGAGTCCGGAAGTTCCTGCCAACGTCAAAAGAGCTTTTTTGGCTTCCTGGCGGCCGCATTTGGACTGCTAATGTTTGCCGCTATCAAAGACGTCTTTGACGGTAAAGGCGCACGCACTTTTATCGGAGTGGAGGGAGAAAGGTAGGGATGAAGATGGGAACGGGTGGGGGGTGCACCGTTGTGGGGATCAATGTCCTATTTACACATTTGGACGTGGTATGGACTGAGCAGCGATTAACTGGCCTATAAAAGCTTTTGCGATACTGCCTTAAATCTGCCATAGGGGACGACGCGTGGCGCTAATGTGGCACTCCATCACCACAGGCAGGACTGCGGCGCCGATAAATAAAGACACGCAACAATGTGAACCACTAAATTGTGCGCTGGCACTAACTCGACTGCCTTGAGAGCGACTCGCTTGGCTTTTCCTCATTGTTTGGTGAAGCCATTGAAAGCGTAGCGGCGGCTGCATCTGTCCTCGACGACTTGCGGAGGGGTTATGATTTGTTGCAACTTGCCTATTTTATAAAAGCTAACATGGGTACCTTTGCTTGGTACAGGTTGCACTTCAGCAAAAGTTGGCATCAACCGTTTTGTGTCATCTGATTATTCCAATACAAGCAACCCGAGTTACATGCTATATTTGTGTACTTTGTTATTAAATTCTTTACGAATATGTTTGATTAGTACAACACTAATATCAGGGCCCGATTGGCTGATTTGAGCCCTTTTTGACATAATCATAAACCTGTGAGCTAGTCTTGTTTTTTTTTCTGAAACAGTAAATGCCGTTGTCATACCGAAGGACATCCTTCCACCGTTTGATGGAGCTCTGACTTTATTGAATCCAATACGCACCCTAACACATCTAATACTCAAGGACCAAGTCAAGGACCAAGTCTTGTCAAACAGTCACATATTTGGCCCGTCATTCATAAATCAGATCATTGTTGTTATAAGTGGTGAGTGCCACAAAAAAATAATTATATAGGTTTTCTAATGAACTGGACAGTTAATCGGATATCAGAAAATTATTCTACGAAATATTGAAATGGGCATGGCGGTGGTGGTACGTGTCGGTGTAACGTTGCTCTTCCTCTGTTATCGGGCCATATAGAATGAGTAGCGACCGAGTTCTACTTTGATGTGTGCTGAACATATTGAATCTTTTCACAACGTGTTTGAATACGGGCCACTGAGAAATTCCTTTTTTTTTTCCTTGGTCTTCTTCAGAATTCAATTACCCTTCCAGTCGCATATAAACACGCCTCATCCGCCAGGCCTGACACTCCCATCGCTCGGGCACAGCCCGACTAATTACTCTCTGACCTTCACTAGCGTTACTCTTAGGTGGGCTCTTCTTTTTCACTTTCTCAAGTTCCACTTGCCAAACATTTGCGAGTGGTATTAAATGACAACCGTGAGTGTGGGACCACGAATGGGTTTGCTATACATACTGTGCACATAACCCACCATGGGGCCAAAGTTGGGTATTTTGCTCCTTCGTGAACAAAGTCAGAAAAGTCAAGTAAGCCTGACCTTTATCACAAACGTTCACCCTCGTTTAAAAGCGTGAGCCCTGTTTGACTCCCGAAGGTAGTCTTGAAACTACTAACTAACTCTATTTTACCTTCAATGTAAACATTCTTTGGAGATTACCCTAACCCTAACCCTAACCCTAACCCTGACTTTGCAAATTACACACCAAATGGAAGTCCGCGCTGGAGGAAACAGTGTTGGATTCAAACATATGAGAAAATCTTGTAATGGGAGCAGCAGGCCGTGTATACCCTCCTCCTCGACCTCCTCTCCCCTTCATGTTTACTTGTTCTAGAACACCTTTGAAGTGCGGGCACAATTATCTTCCGGCTGACAAAAATGGAATTCTTCTCCCACCAACATGTTGTTCTCTCTGCCCACCTCCTCCCCGGCTGGGGAGGGGGTTAGGTGGCTCGAAAGCGGATAGCGGCTGGCTGGATTCTCGGGGACCAGTTCGGGATGGGGGAGCTGTGGCTCGGCCCCCTTGAGGACACTGCCAGGACAATCGAGGACACCTCCGACATCCATTTTTTTTATTGATTTTCATATTATGTATTACTTGTGTACTCTCTGCATCCATTATAACCTGGTGATCCTGAAAGGGGGATCCTTCCATCTGTGGTCCCTTCTCAAGGTTTCTCATTTTCCCCTGGTAGGGTTTTTTTTGAGTTTTTCCTTGCCCTTTTGGGAGCTTATGATCAGGGGATGCTTTGAGAATAATTGTCAATTTTGGCTATGTGAAGCCCTTTGAGACTGTTTGTGATTTAGGGCTATACAAATAAACTTGACTTGACTTGACTTGTAAGTAAGAGACAACCCGAGACGGAGAGAATATCATTAACACATTTAACGCATGTGGAATTTAATTAATGATCTGCTCTCGTCCGCTTTACTGGGAGAATCTCACTGGTGAACTTGTCAACCTCATTCAAACGTGTGTCCACGACGTGTGTGCGTGTGAAGCATTGCAGAAGACTTTCCATGGGAACTAATGGCAATTTCAGGAAATGGAAGCTATCTCTTGAACTATTTGAATTTGAAACCCTAACACTTCTTTCAAACCCTAATCCAGACTTGGAACTCTACCTTGAAAGACTAAAAACCCTAAAATGCCTTGAAACCCAAAAACCAACTTGGAAGTCCCAATGCAGATTTGCAACTCTACTTTGAATCCAGAACCCATTTGAACATGAGCTTGAGATCAGTTTTTGAAATCGAAACTCTAATTTGGAGAATGCAGTCATTTCCTATGAGAGGATTTTTCCATGTTGGATTCCTCTGCAGCAAAGCATTATGGGAGGCGTGATTGTGGCGTTACGATGAACTAGCATCTCTGCTTCCCTCCCGAGCGCCTGGCCGCCTCAGTATGTGCTGCTATCATTGGTTCCCGCGACGTGCCGCCGCATTGGCCTCGCTTCATTATGGCCAGAGAGATAACCCCCCCCCCTCCCTCATGAGATTCCCAGCTGCCAGCGCAGATGGCGAAAATCAGGAGAGAAATCAAGTGGACAGTTGGCAAAAGAAGAACAGAAAAGAGCTTGATAAAATCATTAGACCTTCAGTCAAGATCACGAAATGAGACTAGGTGCACGCCTCTTCTGAGCTGAATTTAAAGACAATGAGTGGAGACACTTTTATTAGTCAGAAAATGAGACGACTGTGTTCTCTCCCACAATGGCACAAACACCCGTTTCTACTCACAGCCGTCTTCCAAATACCAAATTAATGACTGCGCTTTGCACTGGCCACCAACATTGGGCCCTACGTACCCCGTGACTGGCTGGAGACCAGTCCAGGTTGGCCACAACCAGTCGTCTGCTCAGATACACTCAAGTTCACCCGCAACCAGAATGACAATCTGGGTCACAGAAAAAGGATGATGAACATTAAGTCCTGCTTTCAAGGTCCCCTCATTAAGTGAACTCATTACTTTACATTCAGTCTTCATGACAACACTCGACATCCGTGTGCATGTCACACGTTTCATATAACACGTATGACACACACGTCAAAGGACAACGTGATATTTTCTAATCGACAGAAGTTCCCGGCAAGTACTAGGCCAGGGTTTTCCCCCTCAACTTTCCAGGTGGCGCTGCTGAGGAGGCAGCAGAAGAATAATCAGAAAGACCGCTGCTGCAATTCTCTCAAAGACTGTGGACCGCATGAACAAAATACAATTCCATTTCAATTTCCACACAAACACACGTGCAACAGCGTGTGCGTGCGGAATGTTCCATCAGAGGTTAACGAGTGGATTCGCTTCAGTAACTTTAACTTGACCTGCTCGGTCACCGTTTCCCTGCAGCGTCATAAAAATGAAAGAAGAAAAAAAAGGAAATTTATTATGGCGAGAATGAATAAACAATTCAAGTAAAAAAGAGCAGGGAGAAAAAAAAGACAGATTTGTTGGCTCTTTGGCTTAGCGGAGACAATTAGTGACGCACTGAGGAGAGACATTAGCTTATTTGGCGAATGTTTACACTTCTAAATATATTTGCTGGTTTGTTTTTATTCAATCAAACCTTTTTTTTTGCACCATGCGGTACCAAAGCAAAGAGATAAAGCAGCTGATGTTCTGAAAGGCTTTTGCTGACATTCAAGCACCACCAAAGCTGGGGCAGCTGAACTTTAACAGGTGTCTGACTTTTGTTTAGCCACCGCTTTGCTGAGAAGCCGCCCACCCACTCCGCTACTGAAATGTTGTATAAACATTGCATGAGGCTAAACACAAAAGTGCACAAACAGGCTTGAAAACCACAATGCGAGTTGCACAATTTACACGCGTCGCCCTTCAATCTCTGCACATCCAAATACACAAATGTTCCCGAGTACTCAATGATACCGTGCTCCCAAAAGGTTACTTGAGTCAAGATCTGCAAACAGAAATCCCACGCCGTAGCAATAAAGATAATCTGTGCTGGCTTTGCTCTTAACCTTGGAACCATGGCCAGAACCTTGTAAGCTTCATTTTGGTTAATGGGAGGATATGGACATTCATAGTAATAGCATTAGACATTTTGCAGCGGAAACATAATACTTTATTAAAAAAGTTTTTTCTCTGAAACAGCTATTGACTTGCGAATAATTTAAAGACTTGTATGAGTAAAACAATTAGATTTTTAAAATGATATTCAGCTGTGTTTGTCTTGACTGGTATTGATGAAAAGATAAAAATACATACTTGCGTCCTGACAGGTTAGCTTAGCACAAACTAGCAGCTCTAGTGTTAGCCTTGTTTCAGCCAGTGAAGAGAGAGCAACAGCAATGTGTACATATTCTGTTAGGTTAGACAATCTCATGTACGTTTTAATGTTCATATGTGTGCAATTCTTTTTATTAGTTTATATAAACATAACTGCTCAATCAGAACACGAATACAACACACAGAACTGTAAAAACACACACACGCACGCACACACACAGGGGGGTGACGCCCCCCACACTCACAGATACCAAATGTTCATGTGACAAGTTCCCGCCTTTCCGCACAGTATAAAACAAGCTGACCTGGAGAAGGAAGCTGTTGTTTCATCTGCTGCCGTGCCTCGTGTATTGGCCGCCATTAAACCCAAGATCTTGCCAATAAAGAACCAACTGTATACTCCACATCTTTGTTTTTCCTGGCACAACACGCTTCACCAGGCAACAGGTTTCCATGGTAACAGAGAAGGCCTTCTTTGTTTGCGTTGATTGCCTGTGGACCCACTGCTGCCCCCCGCAGGCTTTTAAAGATAAGCGTTGCGGGCCACGGCGGCAGCCGGCGGCCGGCGGGAAATGGCTGCTAAAAAGCTCATTTCTTTCCGTCAAGTCTAAATGATTAATTGCGTGCCAAATAAAGCCACAAATTGCATTTATCCCCATTAAACCTTTGCATTGATCTCACGGTTGCAACACGATTTGTCTCAATTTGTCTCTGACTCTGCGTCATTATGTATCGATCCGCGTTAGCAGCCGTGTTATTTTTCGTTGTTGTTTCTCCTCTTGCTCACTCTTCTGCCAGCCTTCAAAAGTCACTTAATTCCAAAAGTGAGTTCGGCCTCCGACAAAATCGGACGAAAATACGGTAAGAGTACAACCGATGACAAACTGACAGATCGTTAGCAACTCTTTTGGATCTTGTTATTGGACGATGCACACTGACAATGGGTGACCAGTCATTTTTTGTTTGGATGTTTGGACCCTGACAATGGCGAGTAAGTCGCAAGGCTATTGTAATTCACCAAAAGAAGCTAAGCAGAAAAGTCTTTTTGGAAAGCAAATCAAATAAAACGAGTGTTATATAACCAACTGAAACTCCCTTTTACTTTTACCAAAGTGACAAAAATGCCATTTGACCTTTTGGTGTCAATTTGAAATGTATTCATTTCGATATTAAATCATTCTCACCGTAAAACCCCCCCGGAAGATTTCATAAGCACAAGGCTCCCTGGTGGAGGTAACAAAGATGCCAGTTGATGATGGGAAAAAGTCAATAAAATGCGTCTGTCATTTGAGCGCTGCCTCGTCTTCAAGATGATGTCGTCACCATGGCAACAACAGCAAGCACAGGAGGAGTAAGAGCACAGCGCGCCTGACTGCCCCTTCCACTGCCCCTTCCACTGCCCCTTCCACTGCCCCTCCCCCCTCCTCTCGGACGGCGCATTAGTGGACTTTGCCTGACTTGCGTGTGGATTACAGCATGAAGAAAAGCGGCGAGCGCATTTGAAGGCGGGCACGCATGTGCGCTGCATGGACAAAAGGACCCGCGGCAAGTTTGACCTCCAGCCGCTCACCCGTGCCTACTCAAAGTCAAACCGGGAGCCATCTTTTGGTTTTTGGAGGGGGGTGTGGCAGATAGGTAACGGGAAAATGAGCAAGGAAACGGTGACCGACATGTGCATGGCATGCGTTTCAGTTTGCAGACGCCCTAAAAAAATTGGATTATCTGGTGCACACTGAAACAGGCTTTCAAGACATCGCACATCTCTCATCGTAGTACACTGAAAAGCCGCAAGTCAAAAGTGGGAGGCACACATACGGCCACCACCTGATTGGCATGGAAACGGCCTCAATTCAAAGCCAGTCCGTATTCCTGAACAAGCAGTTTTGTTACTGAAAAGGCGATCAAGCCATTAGGGATTTAACCTTTTTAAAAGCTGTTCAGTTTCTGGTTTAGAAAAGTAAATATTTGCAAGTGTGAACAATTTGAAACAAACAATATCAGTTGATTTCCATCTTTAAAACTTAAACACCTACCAACAATATGGCAATTTTGGAAAAAAAACAATTGTAACGGGCCTTTCAAAATTACAATAAGTTTTTTTTCCTCTACATCCAAGCACCCTCAAGACACTTGAGAGCAGGGGACAAAAACAGCCCATGTCTCCATGTGCAGACCCGCCAGCCTTCCATTCTTACATAAACACTCTCTTACACACGAGATGCACTCTCAAGGTTTTCTCATGAAAAGACAAGTTCATATTCCATCTTATATCACAAACAAAGACGCCTACAGACCTTACAGTGGTGCAAGTTCCGTTTCAGTCCGCTTTGCATTTTTGTCTTGCGCGAGGAGCGTGAGGGAGCGGGCGGGGGCTTACTTGCAGTGCTTGTGAGGTCCGCCGAGGGTCTCGATGACAAAGCATTCGCCACCGTTCAGGCAGTAGGCCAGGTCCTTGTCGTGACACGGCTTGAAATGCTCCGAGCGCAACGGCGGCACGGTCGGAGACGCTGAAATCAAAGCAGACAAACGTCAACTTCAGTCTGCACACCCCACCCCGTGTCGCCCCTCGGCTTGCGTTTTCCTTCAAAATGCAACATTTTTCTTTGAAACACTCAAAAGCTGACAAAATATCATATTTGCATGAAATAGGCAACATTTTTTTTGTCTTAATCTAGCCAATTGCCGAAACATTCAGCATTTGCGACACACTGCTTGAAATGAACACACCAGACTCACCACCGTAAATCCATCACAAACGTTGCTCTCTTAGCATGCTCAAATACACGAGGAGACCTGCAGTAGTGTGTGTGTGCGTGTGTGTGTGAGATGGGACGAGCGTGGGTATTTGAGTGCGGTGGTCTCTAAGAAGGGGCAGCGCACTCTGATAATCCACAGCAGCCTCTGCAATGCAGATGCCTGGCAGTGACATGCACGCACGCGAGCGAGCCCGTGCACACGCTCTTCTGGATCCATAAAGCGCTCGCGACACACTCGTGTGAACACCCTCGGCCCAATAAAGGGCGCCAAGCCGGTGTGAGCCTGCGTCGCCTTGTATCTCCAAAGACGATAACGTCATCATGCTGCAGGCGCAGTCCTCCCACATAGTGACACACACACGGACGGATGGACACGCCCACCCGCGCCCCTCGTGAGGAAAAGCGCTAAGTGAGCAGACAGCCTTGAGTGAGCGCGGTGGAGTTAGCAGGGGGAATCCAAAGTCGACTGCGGCGGGGTGCGCACAGGTGTAGCCTCCAGCTGCATGTAAACATCTCCTTCATAAACATCTCTTCGAAATACATCTCGTGGATAAAAAGCGGCAGGGAGGGAAATCGGCTTGGCTGCCTTTGATTGTTAAAGGGCTAGAGACATCCCTTTTTTTTTTCAATTAGAACGGAATTTGATAGAATGTATAAAGTGAACACATTTGCCGCATTGGAAATTAAAAATGGACACCGATTACTAAGAATAAAGCTGAAATGAAATGCCAGTTTATCGATCGGGTCCCGCACGAAGCCAAACTGGCGGCGCCATTACTGTGACGTCACAAGTTGTACATCTGGATGTCAACAAACCCAAACAACATGGCAGATGATAGCGACAGCTCCGTTTCTAGCGGCAATATTAGCATCATTTTATCCGATTCAGAAACCTCTTTTGACGCAGAATATGATGAATCTAGCAGTTCACTTGGGCTGAGCTGAGCACATTTTCTGAATTGTGCCCCTCCCGTCACTCTGGTTAGGTTGGCATAGTAAAAAGTGCTCTTGGGGCCTTTAGAGTGCCGAGTTGATCTCGGCACATGAAGACATGACCACCTGCAACGTTTGGTTTAGGTTTTATAAGCATTTTTAATTTTATTGCTTAAATCGCATTTTCTCGACGAGCTGAGCACGTTTTCTGAATTGTGCTTCTCCCGTCACTGTGGTTAGGTTGGCATAGTAAAAAGAGTAGAGTGCCGAGTTGACCACTGCGAATGAAGAAATGAACATCTGCAGCGTTTGGTTTAGGTTTTAGGCGCATTTTAAATTTTATTTCTTAAATCGCATTTTTTCGACGAGCTGAGCACGTTTTCTGAATTGTGCTCCTCCCGTCACGCTTCGACATACTTTTCAAAGTCAAAGTCTCAAAGTCTCCTTTATTGTCAATTCCTCCGCATGTCAAGACACACAAAGAGATCGAAATTACGTTTCTCACTATCCCAGGGTGACAAGACAGCGGTCACAACGCACATACAAGTAAACAACACAGGAAAAATAAAACAAGAAGATGAACAATAAGAGTGATAGCCCACTAGCCGCTCCCGATGCACAGCAGAGTCCGGAAAGATAAGACAGAGTTCACAACGCACATACAAGTAAACAACACAGGAAAAATAAAAGAAGAAGATGAACAATAAGAGTGATAGCACGCTAGCCGCTCCCGATGCACAGCACAGTCCGGAAACATAAGACAGAGTTCACAACGCACATACAAGTAAACAACACAGGAAAAATAAAACAAGAAGATGAACAATAAGAGTGATAGCACGCTAGCCGCTCCCGATGCACAGCAGAGTCCGGAAAGATGACAGTCAACCAGGCCACTGTGAACACGAGCACACAGCAGGCACGCACTGTCCGGTTCGTGGATCCTATCAGGCGAACTCAACCCATCTTGTCGTCCCGCGAACGAATGTACGCCAGGATAATGGAAGGCACGGCTAGGCGAGCTGGGTTGGCCGCAAACCTGGCCCGACGTCTCCGCGCTGGCCCCTCTTCTCTTTTTGTTTACATTCACTGAAGCTAAACGCGTACAACTTGAGACGTCATGAGACGTCACTTCCGGCTGGCGGCTCGGTGGAGTCGAACTCGTCTGTGCGGCAAATTTAAATGATATTTTTCAGAGCAACAGCTTCCTTTTCGTTGTTTCGAGCGTCAATTTATATTTATAAGCCCATAAGCTAACTAAAACCGATTTATACATATACCGGTGTCTCTAGCCCTTTAATGCTGGTCTCTGTCAGAGGTTAATGCGGCGACACCGAGGAGGGAAAACCAAGTAAATCAAAACAACAACAAAAAAGGAAAAGCCGCTTCAGGTGAAGGGAAATTGTCGAATTTTCTTTTTGCAATTCAGTTCGTAAGTGACATTAATGGTGGAACACGTTTGTATTAGTCTGTATCTCTTTTTTTGTTTAATCGAACAAAAAACTGGTTTTCCAACAGTTTGTTTGGACTTTTTTGAATCCCTGCTTTACGGTGCTGTTCACTTTGTGCATTTGTCTTTGATTTCTTCTTTCTTTTTTGTCCAATGGCGGATTTGCTTCACGGACAAATCCCTGCTAATCCCACCAGGAGGAAGTCATCCAAAATTGAAAGTCGGAGGTGTATAATACTTCAATTACTAGCTCATCGACTCAGTCGGCGCAAATACCAAACAAGAGCGGCGGCACACGAGTCTTGATGAGGAGGAATACAAAGAAGAAAAAAAGTCCAAAGTTTGTATGCAGGATGTATATTTCATCCAATTATTTGCCAGGCGCACATGCCGAGTGGAGCCCGGATTTTCCGAGCGCATCATCAAAGCAGATTTGCAAAAGCTCAGCAAGCCGGTGGTAGAAAAAGTGCTCCATTATTCATGGCTGATTGTTGACGTCCAAAGCCTTAGATTTGGACACACGGACAAACAGCAGGTCAATTAGGCAGATCCGCTGACGGCTGTCGGGAGGGCCTCAAAAACAGCCTTTTTGGACACCTGGCTTGACCTTGTGTGATGTGGACGCAAAAGGAGCATTTACAACGGCACGTCCAAAGCGTCTAATTCCATGTCCAGACCTGTGACATAGCTGCCAACACGTTCGACAGAAAGTCATTCCTTTTTCAATGGCAAAAGACGCCATGACATGGAAAACACAAATGCGTCATTGCAAAGAGAAAATACGGCCGGTGAAAGCAAAATATCTTTCTCGAGCACTTTTTGGAGGTATTTTCTTCGCCTCATGAAGGATTTTTTTTACTTTAAAGCTTAAGTATTACGTTTATAAATTCTTCCGTTTTAAGTTTTACTCATTCAGTTGTGGTATATATTCGGTGGAACAGCAATGCTTTTGTCTGAATTCCTCATTTTGATAGCATCACAGGTCCCTCTTTTCTACTTGTTCTGAGGTGCTCAGAGCAAGCCGTTTTGTCTTTTTAAATGCAAATGAGATACTTCACGCCCCACACCCCTCAGGCCGCAAGATGTGCACCACCCTTTCCCGTCAACATATTTGTAGTTTTTTAGCCGAGGTAGCGTTTACTTGCGCCGCAAACGTTTTCAGTGATCAAAAGATATCAACGGACGAAGACTTGTCCATACATAACACGTAATAAAATAAATCCCCTCACAATATTTATGAACGTTTTGTAAACAAGCACTGCAGTCAAGCAACGAAGTAAGCTAATGCTAGCGTTAGCGGGAAGCTAACGAATGACATTGTGTTATCCAAGAATAAAACAGCACCTTCAATGCAATTCATCTGATACAACTGTTCAAAATACACCCACAAGAAGTGAAAACATAGAACGCACACCATCTATAATCAGCAGAAAAACTGACGATAATGCTATGAAAATGAGTGCATCATACACACACAGTAATATGAAAGTGAAATACCGTATTTTTCGGACTAAAAGTCGCTCCGTAATATAGGTCGCATTAGCCGTAAAATGCACAATAACGTGAAAAAAAACATATATAAGTCGCTCCCGAGTATAGGTCGCATTTTGGGGGAAATTTATTCGACAAAATCCAACACCAAAAACAGACATGAACGAGCAACAACAGGCTAAACGATAGGTATGCTAATGTGACATAAACACTGTTGGAATAATTTTAAGTAAAGCTTTGGCCTGCCAGAGCTGGAGGCCTCGCCTTTACGAGTTTATCTTTCCTTTTATCTAGGTTCTTCCTTTTTAGGGATGTGATAGGGATGTCTTTTGATCCCTGTCAGCCATTTGTATCCTTCCTGTCCTTATGTTGTCTGTGTGTTTTGGTTCCCGTAAGAGGCCTTCACTAACAATGAGCAGGGCTTATTTGCATAGGTGACATGTTCTTTGTTTGATTCACAGGAACTTCATTCCTTTTCATTTAGATGTAGGTTTGGTTCATAGATTGTAGTTTATCAGACCTGTTTTTCTTTGTTAAGGGTTACATACAGTTAGAAGTAGTTGCATAAAAGTTATCCCATATTTACTCAATGTTTGTTTAAGGAACTGCATACCGGTTACCTCACATTTGTTTAATGTGTGTTGAAATGTTTAGGACAAGTTACTTATTATTATTATGTGTTAATTACCAAGTAGATAAAGTTAGCAAAGGTCTAGTTGCATTTGTTCCACAGCAAAGCGGCAATCAACATGCTTCAGTCGAGAACGAGTCAGCCAACTGTGAGGGAAGACGGCTGGGGACGGCCTCTGCGGGGGGTCAAGAGCCAACAACGAAGTGCTAATTCACACCACACTACATTCTTTTCCTAATCAGCGTTGCTACAGACACAATCCCCCCTCCCTTAGTGTAGCAACGCCTCTGTAACCAGGGCAACCATAACATTAAAAAGAGGGGCACGTGGAGTAAGGACTCAGAACTGATGGAGGTTGTAACTGAGATTGCTTTCTCTATCGTTCTCCTCGCGAGTAAACCTGTTCTGGTTGTCTTCTCCTCTTCATTCCAGCGAGTGATTTAATGTCTAATCGTATTTAGACCCAACAAACACAAACGAAGAGCTGAGAACGGGCCTGACGTAACATTCAGAGTTATTAAATAAAACTATTACATAAATAACACGTTTATAAAACAATCTGTGTCACTCCAATTCATTAAATCCATCGATCGTCCTTTGTCAACAATGGGTGCGCGCCGCTGACGGCGCTTGCACTTCAAAATATTCCACAGGCCCATATAACGATATATAAATTAGATATCAAATTATTATATAAGCAATAATATTATCAAACCATCTGTGTCACTCCAAATCATTAAATCCATCGATCAAATTCCTCATCCTTTGTCAACAACGCCGCGCGTGCGCCCTGACGTCGGCCTTGTCGTTATTCCACAGATCTAGTATCTAACTATATTGTAGCGTTAACAAAGTACAAGGAAAGACGTGGGTTATGTAAATGGCTCTTTATTTAACAAAAAGAGAGTTCAACGAGCCAACAACTACTGAACTGTAATGCTAAAGACATATACAAGTTGCTACACGAAATAAAATATATCAAATAACTATAACAAATAGTTAACCGCCACTCGGCCCTGAGCACCGGCGTGGACTTCCAGGCGTGTGGCGGCGTGGACTTCCATCCACGGAGGTGGAAGAGAGCTCCATAGAATAGGACCGGGCGTGCGTAAAAGCCATGTCCGAGCCCCATCCACCGTCCCCGGACAGCCACCCGGCCGAGCACCGGCCCCCAACTTCCATCCACGGAGGTGAAAGAGAGCTCCGTAGAGTAGGACCGGGCGTGCGTAAAAGCCATGTCCGAGCCCCATCCACCGTCCCCGGACAGCCACCCGGCCGAGCGCCAGCCCTCGACTTCCATCCACGGAGGTGAAAGAGAGCTCCGTAGAGTAGGACCGGGCGTGCGTAAAAGCCATAATAGTTTTTCAAACCTTCTGTGTCACTCCAAATCATTAAATCCTTCAAACTCTTCGTCCTCCGTGTCACTTACAAACAAAGCCGCTAATGATGCCGGTAGTACGTGGGGCCCTTCGTCATCTTCGTCATCCCGTGATCGAATTTTGATCCTTTATGTAAACAACCGCTGCGCTGCTGACGTCACTTGAAATTCAAATTACAGTAATCCCTTGCTACATCGCGGTTCGTTTATCGCGGTTTCACTTTTTTTATAAAATTTTGAAAATTTATGAAAAAATTCACACACAAGTCGCTCCTCAGTATAAGTCGCCCCCCACCCAAACTATGAAAAAAAAAAACACGATTTATAGTCCGAAAAATACGGTACAGTTTATTATTTTTGTGTTATCTCAAGCTTACCGCTTTACTGTCCGTCATTTCCATAGATTGAAGGAACTGAACCATCAACGGAATAAAGTCTCATTCCACGCAAAAGCTCCAGGCCAGCCCCCACTGCTACACCCCCCCAACTCAAATCGCCTCCATTTTTAATAAGACAGCCTGGATGAACTCTGACTTAATCCGATGAATGATTCATAACAAGTAAACATAATACAGATGCCGGGAGCACTAAAGAAGAGCGCCTGGCTCGCAAAGCTTCGTGATTACATCAATGAACATTTGACAAAGACCAATGCGGATATTGCAAAGAAAGCACGTCACTTGAGAAGAATGAAAAAAAAATAGAGTACATGGACCAGAAATTGCAAGATATATATCAAGCTTAATGGATCACCAGAAGAGGCCAAGATACTGATGGTGAGAAGTATTGAGGAACTGGAAAAGCTCGAATAAGTATCCTCAATAGAAAATCAACTGGAGTGGACTTGGAACTGATTGGAGGTAACAACACAAAACACAAACATAATGCTCAGGGACACTACTCAACCTACATCAAGCAACAATGGACATGTAACACAGTGGATACAAGAACATGAACAACTCCAACTAACGTTTGATTACAGTGAAAGCAGCACTCTGGTCATAGATCAGGACATCGACCCAGACAATAATTTCTTCTCCACCACAAACAACACATGTTATTATTACAGCAATGATCAGTACAATATTGACATCTTAACAAAAGATAAGCTATCTATTATCCATTTCAATAGATAACAATTTTAGTAGCATTCGGGCTTACTTAAACACATTCAAACAACCATTTAATATAATAACTATTTCTGAGACCTGGATTACGACTGAGAAGGGAATGCACTTTGAGATGGAAGGCTATGAATTCATACAAAATAACAGACAGAGTAAAGGTGGGGGTGGTGTTGCAATCTATATTGATTTGAATATGAAATTCAAGATTGTAGAGGCTATGACACAGGTGGTGGACAATCTTCTTGAATGTCTCACGATACAGATTTGTGTTGAAAAGAAAAAAGACATTATTATAAGCTGTGTCTATAGAGCTCCTGGTTCTAGCATTGAGACATTCACAGAATGGATAGAAAGTGTGATTATACAAAAAGGCACCAAAAATATTTTTATTTGCAGGGATTATAACATTGATTTATTAAATCCAAATAAGCAACAAAATATTGATGATTTTTTTAAATTTAATGCATAGCCTGAGTCGCTTTCCTACAATCACTAGACCCACGAGAGTAACATCACAGAGTGCTACTCTGATAGATAACATATTCACCAATATAATAGAAAACAGGACAACAAGCGGGTTATTAATTACTGATATTACTGACCACCTTCCAGTGTTCACAGTATATGACAATAATTTCAGATCTGAAATTGGGGTGTATAAACAACAAAGAAGAATTAGGACAGATGAGACAATTGCTACTCTAAAACATGAATTAATGGAACAGAACTGGGATGCAATATATAAAGAAAAAGATGTAAATAATGCATACCATAAATTGATGACTATATTCACTTCATTATATAATAAGCATTGTCCAATCAAGGAATATAATAAAAAAACTAAATACAAGAACAGTCCATGGTTGACGAAAGGCTTAAGAAATGCCTGTAAAAAGAAAAATTTACTCTATAGGAACTTCATAAAACAGAGAACAGAAGGCGCTGAAGATAAATATAAGAGATATAAGAATAAATTAACCAATATTATAAGATTAAGTAAGAAAGAATATTATAAGCATAAATTAGAGGATAACAAAAATAATATTAAGGGGATATGGACTCTCCTAAACCACATTATTAGAGAAGGTACCGAACAACACAAATTACCAAAATATTTTGCTATAAATGATACTGAAAATTATAATATGGAAGAAGTGGCAAACGGTTTTAATCAGTTCTTTGTAAATGTTGGGCCTCAAATAGCAAAAAACATACCGATTCCAGCGCCAGATGAAGGCAACAGAGATAAATTAATAGAAAGGAATCCTCACTCAATGTTTTTGAAGGCAGTTGATGAAAAGGAAATCATTAACATTGTAAAACAATGCAAAAATAAAACATCTACCGACTGCAATGGGATTGATATGATGTTAGTTAAGCAAATCATTGAGGGGATTTCAAAGTCACTTGTCATTTTTAACTGGTACATTCCCAAAGAAGATGAAAATTGCTAAGCTCATTCCTCTTTATAAAACTGGGAGCAAACACAACTTTACAAACTACAGACCTATCTCAATATTGCCACAACTCTCAAAAATATTGGAAAAGCTTTTTAACAGTAGAATGGATGGATTTTTGGAAAAACATAAATTATTTGCAGAGAACCAATATGGTTTTAGAGTAAACAGATCAACACACAGGCATTAATGGAATCAATCGAGGAAATCACAGATGCAATAGATAACAAACGACATGCAGTGGGAGTTTTCATTGACCTCAAAAAAGCTTTTGACACAATTCATCATAATATGGTATTCAATAAATTAGAAAAATATGGAAGGGGAATTGTATTAGACTGGATAAAGGATTATCTGCGAGAACGGCAACAGTATGTAAAGTTGGGTAATCACTGCTCTGGATATTTGGACATAGCTTGTGGTGTTCCACAAGGGTCAGTTTTAGGCCTTAAATTATTTATTTTGTATATAAATGACATGTGCAAAGTCTCTAAAGAACTAAAACTCATCAATTTTGCAGATGACACAAATATCTTTTGTTCAGGTGATAACATCCAACAAGTGGAATCAGTGTGGTTCGACTGGAACAAATTATTTTTAAATGTAAGTAAGACCAAGTTTATGGTATTTGGCAAAGTGAACATAAAGATACGAATAGAAATAGATGGGACTGAAATTGAAAGAGTGCAGGAAAACAAATTTCTTGGGGTTATAATAGATGACAGGCTGAGTTGGAAGCCACACATCAAGAACGTAAAGTCTAAAATTTCAAGAAGCATGGCAGTCATATACAAAGCAAAAGAATTACTGGATTATCATTCACTTTGTACACTTTATTGTTCTCTTGTCTTGCATTACTGTGCTGAGGTTTGGCGGAATACTTATAAAACTTCACTACAGCCACTTATCATTCTGGAGAAAAGAGCAATAAGGACTATTCATAAAGTCAACTACTTGGAACACACAAATCCACTTTTCATACAATCCAAACTATTGAAATTCACTGACATAGTATCTTATCAAACAGCAATCATCATGTATAGGGCAAAAGCAAAACAACTACCAGAAAATATCCAAAACGTATTTAGGAATCGGGAGGGAGGTTATAAGTTAAGGGGGAATCACAACTTCAAAATCTTAAACATAAGAACAACCTTAAAACGTTTCTGTATCACTATAAACGGGGTCAAACTATGGAACAACCTAAGTGAGGAACTCAAGCAAAGTCCAAATATCCACCAGTATAAAAGAATGTACAAAAATATGTTGTTTAGCGGGTACAAAGGCTAAAAGTGCCAAAGGGCTACACACAAGTAAAAATTAAACAGAAAAATAAGTGTGAAAGTGTATCTACTTGTGTTCTGTTGTAGAATTACAGTATATGTTGAATCATTGGTTTAATGGATAAAGTGAGAAAGGGGTAGGAATCTAAAAAGCTATGCTTCTTCCTACTCCTTTTCGAGCATTCTTTATTGATTTATTTACTTATGTATTATTATTATTATTTATTTATGTATTTTTTCTGTTTGTTGGTTTATATTTTGTCTGTTTGTTGTATGGACTTATATGCGGCACTTTAGAGTGTTATTTGTTTTGTTTTTTCTTTTTTGTTTTGGATGTTCGAAATAAAGATATCAATCAATCAATTAGCAGGTGAAGGAAGAGCATCTCGCTGTCGCCTAAAACAATCGACAGATTGATTTCAATTTCATTTGACTGAACATTTGTTACAATTCCAATTTAATGTTCACGAACATTCCGATCTTAAGCCGGCGAGGTACGGCGGTACTTTTTTAGGACCGGTAAAACCATGCAACGGTTGCAAGCTCAGTGGGCTAGTGGTAGAGTGTCCGCCCTGAAACTGGAAGGTTGTGGATTCAAACCCCGGCCGGGTCATACCAAAGACTATAAAAATGGGACCCATTGCCTCCCTGCTTGGCACTCAGCATCAAGGGTTGGAATTGGGGGGGTTAGATCACCAAATGATTCCCGATCGCGGCACCGCTGCTGCTCACTGCTCCCCTCTCCCCCAGGGAATGGATCAAAATCACACGGGGATGGGTTAAATGCAGAGGACAAATTTCACCACACCCAGATGTGTGTGTGACGATCATTGGGACTTTAACTTTTTAACTTTTTTTCTCTTGGCCGGCCGCAAAAACGTACTAAAGTATGATGGACATGCACATTCAACACTTACGGAAGCTCAAACAAAGTTCAGCTGTAGCCATAAGATGAAGCATTTGAAGTTCCTTGAGAAATGTTACTCTAGTGCCTGTTGTCTCTTGCAATGTGACGGGGAGTGCGAGTGTCAATTCATTAAAGGGCACGCTGGAAGCAGAGCAAGCCCGCAGAGACAGCAACAAGAACAAGTCAATGTGTGCGTGTGCGTGTGCATGTGTGTGCGTGTGTGTGCGTGCTTGCGTGTGTGTGCGTGTGTGTGTGCGTGTGTGTGTGTGAATTAGTCACAGCGCCTTCCTCATCATGGCGGATTAGTGCGCGTGCGCTTGCTTGGGGTTGTTTAATTGTGTCCAGCGGGAACACAAAGCGGCCGATGATCGGGGCCCCCGCCGCCGTCACCGAGGTCCCGTCTCCTGCGCGCGCGCAGTACAAGCCACGCGTTACCACCCAGCCTGGAACTTCCTCGTAAAAGTGATTTGCAGACGTGGAGAAAGTACGTGTCCTCTTTAGACGTGTCGTCATGGCGGAAGATTACTTTGTGTCATGATTGTGCGCACACGTGATGAGGCCCGTATGCTGAGCTGACGGAGCGCAGTTCAGTAGGTGAGTCCAAATGAGAGATGAGCGTCCGTGTTCAGAAAAAGAGATCCATAAATATCGGGACACGGACACAACTGTCATGGTTTTTGTTGTCAGGACTGCCATGATGGAAATGCAAAAGATGTGCTTTCAGCTTTCATTGGAGGGTTTTTACTCCGCATCCAAGGGGGAGGGGTGATGGTGGAGGAACGATAACACGCCTCTGTCATTTGAAAGTTATGGGACAAATGGATTATCACAAATCAAAGTATGAACGTTTGACTTGATTGCAAATGCTTTGCAGTCAATCAAAGCCTCAAGTGTGGAAGGTATTGACGATGTCGGCAGACGCTGGATTTCATCCCCTGTGTTGGCCTCAAGTGCAACTATTTTCACTTGCCGCGCGTTGCTTCAGGCAGATTCCCTTTGGTTTGATGGGTTCAATGAGTGAAATGCATGCTCGATGGGATTCGGGCGAGGTGACTGACTTAGCCGTTGCATAACATTGCAGGAGAACTCATTGATTGCTTCAGCGCTCTGCTTTAGCTCCATCTGCACAGGGAAATGCCATCCCATGACTTCTGAAGCCTTTGGCGGCATACGAGCAGACTGTCAATTTGGACCAAACACGTCAAATTCACCTCATTGCATTTTGTCAGCGGTCACATCATCAAGAAATCCAAACTGGCGGGTAGACATGTCCGCTTGGCCATGGAATCGCTGAGCGGCCGACAGCCCTGTGATTTTGGCTGCCTTCAAAAGTGACAAGCACATTGGCAAACCTTCTCCTTCATTTGTTCACCTGATGTGGAGGCAATTCAATCTGATGTTGTTTTCTTTGGATTCCAAAAATAACAATGTTCCTCAATTTGTGGATCCGTCACCTGACAGTATTTGTACTCGATGACTTCCCTGACTGTTTGTTTTATATATGCTCATTTGTAAGTGCCCTAATGAATCCATCTTCACTTTTGCGCCCAAAATACACTTGAGCCCCATTGTGAGCAGCTTGTTCGGGAAACGTAGCACGCCGGGCCAGACTTTCCTATTCAAGACTTATTCAAGACACATCTATTCAGCGGCAAGGACGGCAGGAAAGAAAAGTAGCGAGCCGCCACCGTGGCGCAGAACGATGAAAAAGTTTGAGCCGACCTTCTTTTCTCTTCAGTTGCGTCGCTCGTTAATGATGTCGGCGGCGGGTAAGCGAGAGGAGGGGGCAGCAGCTGTGAAAGGCGAGGTCGTCGGCGGGAATAATGTGCCGTGCCTGATTGGCTAAGATCACGCATTGGCTGAGCTGCCTTTCATCAACCACCAAGTCAGCTGCATGTTCACTAAAAGGGGATGCAAATGTCCGCCATGCGAGTGACTTTGCATCCATGTCATCTCAAAGCGTGTAGGTGTACACCCATGAAGCACCGTTTTTGTCTTAACGGTAAGTCAACTCTATTTTGGTCTCCTCCACTTGAAAGAAATCGGAATGTTTTCTCCCGGTAGCTTCAAGTGTTTGCTGGAGTTCAGCTTTGATTGGCATGTAAAAGTTTCCCCAAAGAAGTTGAGAGTAGTAAGAAGTTGTTGTTTTGTCAAACTCTGCGTTGATGTCTTTAAAAACGTCTGAAGTCAGCAGAGCAATGGAGGGGTGGGGGCATTTACAGGCTGCCGAGAGCGGCAGAAAGTCTCTTTTATGGTCAGACTTTTCATTTTACCAAGTAAAAATGCTCCTGTAAAAGAATAATATATATTTTCTTTGACTCTCTGCAGGGTCACGTTGTCCCGTAAAAGCCTTCTTTTGCCTGCATGCGGCACAGCACTGGTTTGTGCCCGAGGAAACCAAGTATCAGGCAAAAATACGATTTGCGAAAACCAAACCAAACTGTCACCGTCTAATTACGAGGGGAGAACAGCGACCACATTTGTAATTAAAATGCAGTTGAGTTACGCTAATAACAACACAGTGCTGCCAGTGCCTTGGTCCAATAAAAATTTTTATATGGCAGTGATAGGAACATTTCACAACGAGGTGTTTAATTACGGCTACAGCTGCAAACTAATTACATTTTCAGGCACAACTAATGGCATGATTTCCATAGTTAACTTTATTGTTCTAAAATAGGATAGGTCATACAATAGGATACTTTTCAAGTTTGGTAATACTCTTGTAAAGTGGACTAAACACATGAGAAAAAGAATGACACAATGTCCTTTAAATACAACACATGCTTCATTTTACAAAGAAATAGTAGCTTTCTTCTTAAAATCGCCTGCTTAATGCTAAGACATAATGTAAAATACCATCGCCGGGCTAACAAATTAGCATCAAATTCCCAGTAGGTGCATAGCTTCACAAAAGGAATATTCAGGCACTATTCAGGCTGAAGGAACACAGAAAATCTATGGCAAAAATGCTCATAGGCATGAATCCTTCCTACTTTGTGAAAAATGAATTATGCAGGTGTGTCATTTGCATGCGTGCACCAAGAGGCCATGGCACACCTGCGTGAAGTTGGCCCCCCCAACCTCGCAAAATTTAAGGAAAATAGTCCGATTTGTTTGTGCTTCGTTTGTGCCGGTTTGTGCAGCAAAAATCATCGTTTGTGCTGCTATGGTTTTTTAGTTATGAACGATTATTTTATAGGTCATCCAGAGTTCACCCAGCCCCCCCTTTCCCCCCAAATGGACCCAAAATGGTACCGTCCGTTTGTGCTTCGTTTGTGCTGGTTTGTGCAGCACAAATTTTCGTTTGTGCTGCTTTCGTTTCGGAGATATTACACATTTATTTTTTAGCGATGACGTCATCGAGCCCCCCCTTTTTCTCCAAATGGACCCAAAATGGTACCGTTCGTTTGTGCTTCGTTTGTGCTGGTTTGTGCAGCAAAAACTTTCGTTTGTGCTGCTTCCGTTTCGGAGATATTAGGCATTTAATTTCTAGCGATGATGTCACCGTGAACTTGGCCCCCCCTTTTTCTCCAAATGGACCCAAATTGGTACCGTTCGTTTGTGCTTCGTTTGTGCTGGTTTGTGCAGCAAAAAGTTTCGTTTGTGCTGCTTCCGTTTCGGAGATATTAGACATTTAATTTCTAGCGATGACGTCACCGTGAACTTGGCCCCCCCTTTTTCTCCAAATGGACCCAAATTGGTACCTTTCGTTTGTGCTTCGTTTGTGCTGGTTTGTGCAGCAAAAACTTTCGTTTGTGCTGCCTCCGTTTCGTAGATATTACACATTTATTTAATAGCGATGACATCACGTAGCTCCGCCCCCATATTTACTTCCAAATGGACCCAAAATAAAATAGTGCCGTTCGTTTGGGCTTCGTCTGTGCTGGTTTGTGCTGCAAAAAGTTTCGTTTGTGCTGCCAAGGTTTTGCAGATATTACACATTTAATTTATAGTGATGACGTCACCGTATTTCGTCGCGAATTTCAAGCTCCTGGACTGGAATGCTCCTGATGTAGGACGAATACAAGGTAAATATGTTCTTCGTCTTTTTTTTCTTCTTTTTATCTTGCAGAAAACTTTCACTGCGGGAAACGGCTTTTGGTACGAGGATATTTCTGTTCTTATTTTTTTATTGTGCTTATTGATTAATTCCCTTGTTATCATTACGCCTATATGATCATTATTTTCAATTAAATCTGACGTGTAAAAGGTTCACTGCAACCTAAATACCTGGTGAGTCTATGTTTGTTCCAAAACATTGATTAATGCAACAATTAATACATGTATGTGAAGTTGATGACAGCCAGAAAAAGAAACTTGAAAACGTGAAAAAATAACTTTCTTTGTCAAAGGGAACATCATCAACATTTTTTACAACAATTCAAACAATGTATTACTGCAATGTGTAGAACACAGCATGCGGGAAGATTTTAGTGTTTACTGATGCTGCTTTCACTCCACTTCAGTCCTCCTGCAGTATGCCACATAATGGCCAAGAGAATCCTGGGTCAGTCCT
Organism: Syngnathus scovelli; assembly: GCF_024217435.2. Lineage (NCBI taxonomy): Eukaryota > Metazoa > Chordata > Actinopteri > Syngnathiformes > Syngnathidae > Syngnathus > Syngnathus scovelli. The sequence continues at coordinate 14,136,438 of NC_090858.1, forward strand.
GGTTCAAAGCCAATGACAGCTCTTAAAGTAAATGTCTTCTCTTTTAGCTCCAGACTGGAGGGAAATTCAAGCAAGGCAACTTCCTTGCAACTGCTGCCAAGGTCAGTGCCAATCCACACAAACTCTCCCAGATTGTAGCTGTGAGTGACATTACCTGAACACAGAGCCTTGCCTGTATTGTCGTCCTGTGTTTCGAATGAAGACGGACACTGGGAAGGGTTTTCTAATGGCCTGAGGCAGAGAGAGTCAGGAAGACTGAGTCCCTCTTCAGCAGCAGTCTGAAGAGAAGCCATGCCACAGGTCTGCAGGACAGCAATGTTTACACAAACAAATGAAACTTGCCTCGTTACTTGTTGGCTTAAACTGCAGTACTGTGAGGAGCATTGTTTTATCAAATGCACACTTGGGATATTCCTCATTGCGCTCTCAATTACAGTGGAGATGTGGCATTGTGCATCAATTTGGAGAGCACCAGAGGTCAGGAGGACAGGTTTGAATATTTGCCCCAGCAGTTCTGCCCTCTGTGAGTATACCTGTTGGTTCACACCCTGTGTTGTGATGGTTTTCACCAGGTGGAGGAATTGGTTCCCATGTTCATAGTTCAGAATAGTCTTTTCAAATGAAAAACTTTCACAGAAAGAACAGCATAAGCATTGCAAGACAGAATCAAATGCACAGGTATTGAGCACAAACACTTGATGTGCGAAGTTTAACAGGCTGTTGATGATTCCCGTTTTTCAACAATGGTACCTTGACTTTTTTCCAGCCCACTCGTGTATCAATATGCAGCCATTCAGGACAAGGAGAAAGATATGAAGTGATCTTTCTTTTTTTCGGTGGGGCCGCTAAACCTCTCCAGTTTTCAACTACACTGTCAGTAGATGCATCTGGCTCCGCTTCAGGATGAGATTTTTTTTCCCTTTTATTTACTACTTCAGGGCGGCTCGGTGGCGCACTGGGTAGCACGTCCGCCTCACAGTTAGGAGGGTGCGGGTTCGATTCCACCTCCGGCCCTCCCTGTGTGGAGTTTGCATGTTTTCCCCGGGCCCGCGTGGGTTTTCTCCGGGCACTCCGGTTTCCTCCCACATTCCAAAAACATGCTTGGTAGGCCGATTGAAGACTCCAAATTGTCCCTAGGTGTGAGTGTGAGTGCGATTGGTTGTCTGTCTCTGTGTGCCCTGCGATTGGCTGGCAACCAGTTCAGGGTGTCCCCCGCCTACTGCCCGATGACGGCTGGGATAGGCTCCAGCACGCCCGCGACCCCCGTGGGGACTAAGCGGTTCAGAAAATGGATGGATGGATTTACTACTTCAGTTTGAGAAGTACTGCAGACGTTGTCAGGCTCTTTGACAGTCGTGGCATCACACTCATCCTTTTCACTTTTTTGATTTGCAAAGCAAATCCGCATGTTTCCTTCAATGAAGGAAAGATGACGAGCAACAAACCGGTCCACACGAATGGGTAGGCTTTCATGCTTGAAAAAGCCTTTTTTTATGTTTTTGAACTCTGCTTCAACAGCTGCGGAACTTGCAGTGATGCTCGTGCTTTTGAAGAGAGGGACCATTATTGCTGCCCAGAGTGGCAAGTAACTTCCAAGTCTTGTTATTTGGGGAATAATCTCAGGGAGGAAGTGAATGTTGTCTCTATCCCCATCAGCCATGGCAAGTGACCTGCTCTCCTCACATATTTCTGTCACCCACTGTCGGACATTAGTCGGGATGTGTTGATTTAATGCATCACCTGGTTCTTGTTCCTCATCTTCCTCATCTGAAATGGGGACAAATTCCTCCGCGATTTGCGCTCTCAAGTATTTCTTGCACTTTTCTGATGGAATAGAGGCTCCAGAACTGTCATTACCCTCTGTCTCACTCAGTGCCACAATGGTGATAGCACGGAGAAGTTCTTTTGCATGTTGCAAACATTGTGACTTAAGAAGCTGTGCAATTGACCTGACAAAGAAATCCTTAACACGAGGTCTTTTGTTTTTCAGGCAGTCCCATCGGCAGATCATCTTAATACAGTGTGCTACATCTACCCTGACAAAACATCGAGGTAGATGTCCAGGCTGATTCCCATGTGAAATGTTAAAGCACTCATTGATGTAGCTCTTCAAATCAGGATGAGGGGTAAAAGCTTTGACTAGAGCTCCAAGAATCGCCAGCGAAAAGTCACTTACTGCTTCTTTAGGAACAGATGCACCTGCATGGATCCATTCCTTCAGCCACTGTGTGATAGCATTAATATCATGCTTCTCTGACAACATCTGCACGACTGGGACACTGGAGCTGGTATGCCCTGTCATAACACCCTGATACAGGAAGATATGGCCAGACATGCCATTCGGCCTCATCAGTTTTTTAACTATTGAGCCCGTTGCATCAACACATAATATTGGGTGAGATTTCTTTAAGCTCTTGTACATATGCATTTGTGTTTGACTCCAATAGTGACAATTTTGGTATGGCGCCGACGTGAGTGGCAGCCTCCCAGCAGTGTTCTCTCTTTTTCTCTTTATTTCCTTCTTTTCTCCTTTTTCTTTCTGTCTTTTTGTCCATTCGGCGATGCTGGTGCCTTCTACCGCACCTCGGTATCGCTTTGGATGTGATTTTCTTTTTTTTTTTTTCCTGGGACCGGGATGGCTGCGCACATCGGTCGAGACCGGCGTACCTCTACGATGGCTTCCTGCTTATCCGGCTGACGCTGACCGGGTCCCTTGCCTTGCAGCCGCGACCCCTGTGCTCCCTCGTGCTCGTCAGAACCAGCGACCTTCGCCGTGCTAGCCCCGTGGTGACCATCTGCACGTGACCCGACTGGGTGCCCAGGACGCTGCTCACACGTTTGCCTGCTTTGTGATGTTTTCACCGATTCACGACCACGGTCCATTGGGTGCCGTTGAACTGGACTACCTTTACACCTGTCTGTGGACCCCGTGGAGGCTATTTTGTGTGTTTTGGGGTGTTTTCTGATATTGAGGGGTGCTGGTTGGGCACTGTTACTTTTTTCTTTTGTCTTTTTGCTTTGCTTTGCTTTGATGGCTTTTATCTTTCGCACTTTCTGGCTTTCTTTGTGGCGCCGTTGTATGGCAGCCTTATGAGGGCCTATTGAGTTGCGCTCATGCCATCTGTGTGTCTTTTGTAAACCCGCTCTGTGGTATGGATACTGCTGGGGCCTGAATTTCCCTGAAGGAGTACTCCCAAGGGATTAATAAAGTTGAGTCTAAGTCTAAGTCTAAGAAAAACTTGTCAAGTCCAATGTCTGATGCTGTCACTGTGAGGTGCACTGTATTTCAACATCTGCAATGATAAAATTGGATTTTTGTCACCTAATGGCAAATAATTTTTCTCTTGCTTTGCCTTGCGCAGGGTGGCCAAATTTGGCAGGTGTCTTGGCTCAGGGACTTCGAAGGTCATCAGTTTATTTGCCTGTGATGCTCGCATTACATGTCACAAAGTTCCTTGGCTACCTGGACACGCAACTGTCCAGATAGAAACCGTTTTGAGCTACCAGTGTGTAGAGAGTCATCACTGTTCTTAATGAAACCCTGTTGCGATATGTCTTACCGGCCTGCAGAGGTCACTTTGCATGGTAATTAGTTGGAAAATACATGTGTAAGAATTGAAGAGTTATGATGTCAAGTGAAAATTTGTTAGAATAAAATACATGACACGGGGTTAATGAAGATGTATGATTATAATCATGCAAACAAATTTGTTTTGCGGCACAATCAATTGGTACCATTTTGGGTTCATTTGGAGGTTACGTCATCGCTATAAATTAAATGTGTAATATCTGCAAAACCTTGGCAGCACAAACGAAACTTTTTGCAGCACAAACCAGCACAGACGAAGCCCAAACGAACGGCACTATTTTATTTTGGGTCCATTTGGAAGTAAATACGGGGGCGGAGCTACGTGATGTCATCGCTATTAAATAAATGTGTAATATCTACGAAACGGAGGCAGCACAAACGAAACTTTTTGCAGCACAAACCAGCACAAACGAAGCCCAAACGAACGGCACTATTTTATTTTGGGTCCATTTGGAAGTAAATATGGGGGCGGAGCTACGTGATGTCATCGCTATTAAATAAATGTGTAATATCTACGAAACGGAGGCAGCACAAACGAAAGTTTTTGCTGCACAAACCAGCACAAACGAAGCACAAACGAAAGGTAACAATTTGGGTCCATTTGGAGAAAAAGGGGGGGCCAAGTTCACGGTGACGTCATCGCTAGAAATTAAATGTCTAATATCTCCGAAACGGAAGCAGCACAAACGAAACCTTTTGCTGCACAAACCAGCACAAACGAAGCACAAACGAACGGTACCAATTTGGGTCCATTTGGAGAAAAAGGGGGGGCCAAGTTCACGGTGACGTCATCGCTAGAAATTAAATGCCTAATATCTCCGAAACGGAAGCAGCACAAACGAAAGTTTTTGCTGCACAAACCAGCACAAACGAAGCACAAACGAACGGTACCATTTTGGGTCCATTTGGAGAAAAAGGGGGGGCTCGATGACGTCATCGCTAAAAAATAAATGTGTAATATCTCCGAAACGAAAGCAGCACAAACGAAGCACAAACGGACGGTACCATTTTGGGTCCATTTGGGGGGAAAGGGGGGGCTGGGTGAACTCTGGATGACCTATAAAATAATCGTTCATAACTAAAAAACCATAGCAGCACAAACGATGATTTTTGCTGCACAAACCGGCACAAACGAAGCACAAACGAATCGGACTATTTTCCTTAACTTTTGCGAGGTTGGGGGGGGCCAACTTCACGCAGGTCCATGGCACGCACAGCAGGAACACAACAACTGCACAAAGACACACAAATGAGCGGCAGAGCAAGGCTAATCCACGGACACGCCTTGATCACGTGTTAAAAACATTTGTGGCGTTTAAGGGCCCTAATTTTACCCCAATGAATAGATAATTTTACTTACTTTTTCTTGTCGCGCCTCCACCCCACCATCGTAGCTTTGATGTAGCTTGATTACAGTTCCCATTTTATTGTCGAGCTTAGCTTATTCTACTATAGCTAGCTACCATACTCTGCTGAAATGCAGTGGAGCTACATTTACTGTAATATAGCTTATAACTTAGCTCACTCCAACTAGCTTGCCCACTCTGTGCGCGTGTGTGTGTGTGTGCGTGTGTGCATGTGCGCATGCGAGCACACATTCATGCTGTGGGAATAAAATACAATTTTCTTCTCCTCGCACTTGTCAAGTGTATCCCTGCAGAGCTCACAGATGTTCGTTCTGATTAAAAATGACGACTCACCTCAAACTACTCTTTGGAACTTCTGCTTTTTTGCCACCTTCAGTCTTTAAAAAAGCCCCACAAAGTGGGCCGCCTCTACCTCCCCACCGCCGCAGTCCTTCAACGTGATTGACGTGCGTAAAATAATGGCTAACCGCTATTCATGTCACATCATTGTCTTTTAATTGCCTCTCATAAAATATGCATGGACCATAAAAATCACAAGCTGAATAGTTTGCACGCGCAAGCGACAGTTGTTGGCACTCTAGCGTCAATAAGATATTATTAGCGAAGATAAGCGGACACTTATGCCCAGCGTTAGCGTCTGTGCTAGCACGAATGCTAATGATCTGTTAGCCCGCACATTTTGATTACTCAATAACAATTTAATTACAGCGACATCACGGTACTTAGCGGCCAACTCTGACTTTGCGTTGCGGCCGGTTCGCCAGGCAGAGGTGCTGACAGCTAACAGCTGGTGATTGCTTTCGTGGCTCAAAACAATTCGCCACAAATCGTTCTTTGAGTACTCAAACATAGCAACTCAAGAATTTTAAAACATTTCCACGTGCTTGTATTTCGTATGACTTTAGGAAAATTCGACACATTTCAGCAAGAAAGATTGACATTTAGTTTCTTTTGATTACTGTCACATGCCTTAGCGGACCAAATATGACTTTAACAACATATCGTGGGAACAAAATATTTGTTGTTCATTACTTTCCGGCACTGGCTTTAGGTTGTTTCAGAAGAAAGTAGCATGAGTTAGCATGACGTCACCAATCAGCCTCCATTTTGTCAGTGCACAATGAACTTGCGGCGAAGCTGCTGATAAAATATGAAAATCCTCCGAGTGTGAAGCGGTAATGAGAAGATGAAATGATTGAAGATGAAACACGATCCATCATGCCCAAACATGTTAAGCGTTTATTTGTGTGAATGCTGAGAGTGAAACGCAAAGCACGGAAACGGCGCGTAATAGCGTTGCCATTATTCAAGCGAGTCAAACTCAATCAAAGGCTGACTTGCCTGCGACGGCTGGAATATTGTTTTTCTGCCGCTGAAACGCTAATCACTTGTGAAATATGACGAATACTTGGGCTGAGTCAAAGGCAAACACAAGACACAGTCGGATCCCACAACCACTGACACAGTGAGCCTTCTTTATCGCGTGGAATAGGTTCACTATGTCACTCCACGTGGAAATTTAATGTAAGACACCTGACGCAAAATGGAATCAAACATTGTATCTTAAAAAAACTGATGTGCAACCAAAACATGTAATTTTGTGTACTGAGCACCCATTAGCTTAATGCTAACATAGTATAATATGAAATACCATCACCAGGTAACGGATATTGGCGTAAATCCCAGTGACTTTAAACCTTCAAATGTTTTATAATACTGGACATAAATGATTCGTTTATTTGTTTTACTACTTGTTTTGTAGTTTGAGGTGTCACAAAAGAAAGCAAAGGCAAATAAAAAATAAGCTTTTATTTGTCTCCACTTACTTTAAAGCAAACCACGCTCCAACGTTAATTTCAAAAGAATGGAAAAAGCGTACATCTTGTCACCAAAGGAAATGTGCTGAATTAAAATCCGGTGCAGCGGTTTTTGTGGGCTGGACTGGATGGGCGGAATTTCAATTACTTTTGTTGGTTTGATATAGCGGTCACGTAACAACTTCAACTCACAAGTCAAGATAGCATTAACGTTCGGTTTCTGGGTAATAACGGCTTCATGATTGGATTGCACTTATCTGACTGGAGGAAGTACAAGTACTGAGAATGACAATTAGTTTCCTGGAAGTACGTATGGGTACCAGAGGAACGTCTGCCAGGACCGCTTTACACCTCCAAGACCAACGTGGACTCCATTTGCATGAAGATTCATTGTCAATCAGTCGTCACTGGCGGCCTTGGCGGGGAGAGATCTCCATTTCTTCGCCCTCCTCCTCCCGTGGCGCATTCTTCTACCCCCGGATTGACGAGAGTCAGTCGTCCGTCTTGATTTTGGGTGCTGCTGATGTTTGTGTTCTCCAGCTCAACAAGTGAAACGTCACCTGTCAAAACCCGGCGTCGGACTCCTCCAGTGGCCAAATTCTGACAGGGATGTTTGTTGCGCTCTATCCTGTCCAGTGTGTTGACGTGGCTGCAGGATAAACAAGCCTCAAACTGTCGGCGTGTGGCTCTGTGTGTGTGTGCGCTTGAAGCCCACATGTTGAATGATGTCACGGGGCTGACACTGACACTAACTCAAGCCACCTCGGAACAGCAAGGCTATCACGTTGCAATTGGGGGAACCCACAGTACAATCCAAGGGGACAAAACAACACACAACTTGCTCTGAAGTAGTTTAGCATCAATATCTACCCAATAACCCGCCAGACGTGTCATACTCAGCAGAAATGGCAATTATGAAATTCAATCGACGGATGTGTTTTGCCAGTCCAATGGGATTGTGACGAGTTCTGCTCAGACCAACTTCACTGGACGAAAAATGATGTTGTGGGCCAGCTGTGGGTCTAATGTATTTGCCCCGAGCCCATAAATGGGGGTCGGCTGTAATTCAAAGGATCACCACCAGGAGAGTGTGAGACGGCTTTTCTGTTCTGCGTCGGTTCAGACGTCAAAGCACATCAGAGCAAAAAGTATCCCAGCAAAAGCACGCGAATCTGTACCCGATGGGCTGTAAGCAGTGCGGACATCACCGCAACGGGATTAGACACTGACACAAGCGCACTGAGAGAAGTGTTTGGACGACAGTAATAACGCAGCTGTCCGTGACCGGACAGCCATTTTGTACTTCCTTTAAAAAAGCTCCCCTGACGTCCAAGAGCCATTTTGACACTTTCCTCCTCCAGCCACCTTCTGCTGCTTGACGTCTTGAGACCGCGAAGACTTATCGGTCCATTAGTTTGCAAGGAATTGCACTGTGATGAGCCATAAAGCCTCTAGCTGCTCACGTGCACGTCCGACGTATCCAGATTGTAGCCGCTCCAAGTCAAATAATTATTTTTATGGTGGATCTAGCCATAAATATTGTGTGCGTGCATGATATCATCCGATTGAAGCTCCGAGCGGTGCTGCTAAAATGAAAGCGCCTATAAAAAAATTCCAAGCGTGAGCAGCGCGGTCTTCAAGTCGCTGGTGGCAAGCAACCAAGAAAAAATACTTTCACCCTTATGTAAAGTTCGTTTTCCAAACACATATCAATTCTTCGCTTCACCCGTTTGAGCCCTTTTCAAAAATGTTTTGCTGCCAAAATGCCGATCCATTCAATTCATCTTCCCTTGGACCCAGGTCTCGCCGAAGCTGGCAAAACATTTTCATGACCGTCTTACGTTCCAGTACACGCTATCGCTTTGACTGCAAAATCTCCCACTTCTCACTGTCAGCGACAAGTTGAGCCAGAGAACGGTACACATTTTGTTCAATCCTGCTTAAAACGAGTAAAAAGGCAAACGGGTCGAGCCCTAACACATGCTACGTTCCGACTTAACTTTGACCCGGGCCATGAATGTCCTCACGATAATAGTCTAGGGCAGTGGTTCTTAACCTTTTTGGAGGTACCGAACCCCATCAGTTTCATATGCGCATTCACCGAACCCCTCTTTAGGGGGAGGGAATGACATACCAGGAAATCAGTGTGACTTCTGCTGTTGCCTTTGCAAGACCAGTTCAGATATGCGTTATCGCGAATTTACACGACATTCAGGTGTGATCGGTCATCCATGTGGGGGGGGGGGGATGACATACCAGCTCTGCCGAACCCCTGAAGCCGACTCACCGAACCCCTAGGGTTTGATCGAACCCAGGTTAAGAACCACTGGTCTAGGGATACTGATTACCAGTAACGGTGCCTATGGAATCCTGACGTAATACTCTTTTTAAATTGATTTTCTTGTGTATTTGGAGCCTCCAAGAGTGTAGAAAAGTGTAATACCCTCCAGGTGCTGCAGAGATATTTTTATCTGTTGGGGGGCTATTTTCTACTCTGTTCAGTTTTCTCCATTTTCTATTACGTATTCTTATCTATTACATCACATCCGTTGGGGCGGGACAAACCAATTAGGTAATGGGTGTTGCCAAACGGTTTTGCAAATCCACCATCTTTATTACTCAGAGAGATTTTTGTATTAGTAGTTGATGGTTCAGTTCCTTCAATCTATGGAAACGACAGACACAGTAAAGGGGTAAGCTTTGTGCTCTATGTTTTGACTTCTTATGGGTGTATTTTGAGTAGTTGTATCAGATGAATTGCATCAAAGGTGCTGTATTATTCTTGGGGAACACAATAATGTGTTAAATGCATTCTTTAGCTTTTCGGTAACGCTAGCGCTAGCATTAGCTTACTTCGTAGCTTGACCGCAGTGCTTGTTTACGAGACGTTCATAAATATTGTGAGGGGATTTATTTTAATACGTGTTATGTATGGACAAGTCTCTCCCGGTGATATCTTTTAATTAATCAAAAAGTTTCGAAAGTGCTGTATTATTCTTGGGGAACACAGTAATGTGTTAAATGCATTCTTTAGCGTCTCGCTAACGCTAGCTTTAGCTTACTGGTTAACTTGACTGCAGTGCTTGTTTACAAGCTGTGTTCATAAATATTGTGAGGGGATTTATTTTGTTACGTGTTATATTTGTAGGGACAAATCTTCTGCCGTTGACATCTTTTAATAAACTACGGTGACCAGACGTCCCCTTTTCCCCGTGTCCTACTTTTCAGCCCCAAAAGTCTGTCCGGGGAGAATTTCAAAAACTGTCCGGGATTTTGTTCGACTGCCTCTCATGTACAGTACATTGTCAATAGAATTGCTACTGAGACGGCACGTAGAGCGCCGCAGCGTCACTAGAGAGACGATCTACAATTCTACATTTGTATATTCTTCTCTAGTTTTTCCTTGTCTTTTACATTTTTTACTCCACTTTTGGGAGTTTACTACTGTTGAACATCGCGGACAGACCATTCCTGCCATTTCGTCCACGTCGCTGTCTGGCTCTCAGTGGAGGCTTCGTGGCCGTTTGTCTACCGTCGATCATCGGACACGTAAGTATGGCTGCGGATCAAGAGGTTTGTACGGCTTCGTGCACCAACTGCACCCTTCTCTTAGAGAGGTTGTCCCTGCTAGAGGGACGTGTCGACCAGCTAGAGCAGAATAGTGCGATAACAGTAGATGTGGCGGACAGAGACGCAGACTGTAGTCCGCCCGCTAGCCCAGTTAACATTAACCCCAAGCAGCTTGCTAATCGCGATGAGCCAGATAAGACGCATAGCCGTCCAAAGTCATCTCGGTCTACTGGCCCTCGCATCTTGGTCATAGGTGACTCCATTACCCGAAATATCACGCTTAAAAATCCAGCCACGGTAATGTGTATTCCTGGGGGCAGAGCACCCGACATAGAAGCTAATCTTAGGGAGCTGACTCGCGATCGGCCTAGTCAACAGCGTAGTTCCAACAACACTAGCTACTCGGACATAGTGATACACGTCGGCGCCAATGATGTTAGGATGAGGCAATCAGAGATCACAAAGAAAAACATAGCGAGGACTTGTGATCTCGCCACAAAGATGAGTCGGCATCGAGTATTTGTCTCTGGCCCCCTGCCTGGGAGAGGCACTGATGAGAGGTTTAGTCGATTAGTCTTGATTGATGGATGGCTGTGTTCTGTAAAAAGCAGGGACTGTATTTTATAGATAATTGGTCCTCCTTCTGGGGCTGCCCCGAGCTGCTGAGGAAGGACGGCCTTCATCCTAAACTCGGTTTTATGAATATTAGATCGCTTCATACGAAAGCAGTTCTCGTTAATGACCTCATCACGGAACATAATCTAGACATTTTTGGTCTTTGTGAGACCTGGTTAAAACCTAATAAACTGCTGCTGCTTAATGCGGCCTCGCCTCCAAATTTTGTGAGCTCGCATGTGGCGCGTCCTCGAAAAAAGGGTGGGGGTGTCGCACTCATCTCAAATTCCGATCTTAGATTTATGCCTCGTTCGATTAACGTATTTAAAACATTTGAAGTTCTCACTGTCCGATCCACTGCTTTACCGTCATTTTATCTTGCTGTTATTTACCGTCCACCCGAGGCTTACTCTGGCTTCCTGGATGAATTTTCAGAATTCGTGGCTGATCTAGTGACAAATGTGAATAATATAATAATCATGGCCGATTTCAATATCCACATGAATTTACCGTCAGAGCCACTTACTTCGGCGTTTCAGACTTTAACTGATACATTTGGTTTTACGCAAGCCATACAGGCAGCAACGCATAAGAATGGAAATACCTTAGATCTGGTATTATCCCAAGGACTGGCAACCTCAAATATAATAGTACTTCCATACACTACTGTTTTCTCTGATCATTACTTAATAAAATTAGAAATTTTAATTCTTTGTCAAAGACAAGAGAGCAATCAGAATTATAGCAGCCGTAATATTAACTCCATGACTGCAACTGCCTTATCTGAGTTACTGTCGCCGGCAACTGTCATATTTCCCGCATATATCAGCTCTATTGATAATCTTACACATGAATTCAATGTGACATTGTTAAATGCCATCGACTCTGTGGCGCCGCTACGTCTGAAAACTCGCCGTAGATTGCCTACTCCGTGGTTCACAGATGAAACACGTACGCTTAAGCAATTATGTAGAAAGCATGAGCGCAAATGGCGTTTAACCAAACTTGAGGTTTTCCATCTGGCATGGCGTGACAGCCTCCTCAAATATAAAAATGTGCTTATCTTAGCAAAAACTCGTTATTTTTCGCAAGTCATTAATCTCAATAAAAACAATCCTAAATACCTATTTGATACAGTGGCAAAGCTAACACTACGCCAGCCGACCCCCAATAGCTCCTTCCACTCAGCTGACGAGTTCATGAAATTTTCCGCTCAAAAGATTGAATCCATTAGGGATGAGATCAAGATGACCATTCGAATCGCTCAGTCAAGACCGCCGATTACCGGCGCTGACGATCATGCAATAACCCTCTCAAATTTCAAAAGCGTGTCCCTTGAAAGGCTTACACATTTTGTTAGTGCGGCTAAACAAACAACATGTTTACTCTACCCGCTTCCAGCCTACTATTTAAAGAATTATTTCAAATTTTAGGACCGTCCGTCTTAAGTATAATTAATCTGTCTGTCTCCTCTGGGATAGTGCCAACAGCCTTTAAAACCGCTATCATTAAACTGCTACTTAAGCGACCAAATCTTGACCCGGACTGTCTCGGTAATTATAGGCGAGTTTGAAACCTCCCATTCATAGCAAAACTTCTGGAAAAAGTAGTAGCGCAGCAGCTTATTGATTACATGGTCGCCAATAATCAATATGAATCTTTTCAGTCTGGTTGTAGAGCTAATCATTCCACTGAGACAGCACTTGCTAAAGTGACTAATGATCTCCTCATAGCTATGGATTCAAACACTTCATTGGTATTGTTACTACTTGATCTTAGTGCTGCCTTCGACACTGTAGACTTCGATATTTTATTAGAGCGTCTTAAAAGTTGTGTTGGTATTTCAGGGTCAGCACTAGGCTGGTTCTATTCCTATCTATCAGACAGGACGTACCGAGTGGTCCATGGCAATCCGTCCTCTGAGCTCTATAATGTTACGTGTGGTGTCCCACAGGGATCGGTACTCGGACCAATTCTATTTAATATTTATATGATTCCGCTTGGGGACATAATTCGTAAATATAATATTCGTTTTCAATGTTACGCCCAATTATATATGCCGTTATCGATGACAGATCCGCGGGACTGTTGTAATCTTGAGGCGTGCCTTGCAGAGATCAAGCAATGGATGTCTCTCAACTTCCTTCGTCTTAACCTAGATAAAACTGAGATGTTGACAATTGGTCCAGCTCGTTATCAATTATTTAAGGAAACCACTATAACTATAGATAACCGTACTATCACTATTCGGGCTCCAGAGCTTTGGAATGCCCTACCAATGGATATTAGAACTGCTACCTCAATAGAAACATTTAAGACACGTTTAAAGACACATTTCTATGATATGGCCTTTAATTAACCTGTAGTGGCCGATTCGGCTGGAGTTTGTTTTCGCTCCCTCTCTCCATCCCCCCTCCCCCCACCCCTTCCCAGCTGGGTAGGTGGTTAGGTGACACCCAAGCTGACAGCGGCTATCTGGATTCTCGTGGACCAATTCAGGATGAGGGAACTGCAGCGGATTACCCACCTCGAAGACATTGCCAGGACAATCGAGGGCACCTCCGGCAGCTCTTCGCTTTGATTTGGACATCCACTTTTTCATTGAGTTTCATATTGCGTATTTTATGCGCCCTCTCTGCATCCACTGCAGCCTGGTGATCCTGAAAGGGGGATCCTTCCATCTGTGGTCCCTTCTCAAGGTTTCTCATTTTTCCCCTGGTAGTTTTTTTTTTAGTTTTTCCTTGCCCTTTTGGGAGCTTAAGATCAGGGGATGCTTTGAGAATAACTGTCAATTGTTTGTCTATGTAAAGCCCTTTGAGACTGCTTATGATGTAAGGCTCTACAAATAAACTTGACTTGACTTGATAAACTTGACTTTGTTCCATTTCACTCCATTCCAGGTTTCTTTGTAATCGTTCGCAAATAAGTCACGCCCTTCTCCTCAAATCTAGCCACTGCTGATTGTGTGTGCGTGTGCATTAGGAGGAAGTAGGCGAGTGCTTGCCAGCGAGTGGAGAATATTCCGAAACGAAAATGCATCTTTACGGAGGAATTGAAAAAAAAATTGCCTGCTTTCGCCAGGGTCGTGATGCATATGAAGCTGAGTGCCTAACGTGTAAGGCAGGCATCCCCCACCCCGCTTCCTCCCCCCCCAAAAATAAAAAACATCTCTCAGCCCCCCTAACCCCTAACCATAGCCCCCACCTCCCCCCCCACACACACACACGCGCGTGTCCTCGAAACGTCCTCGAAAATATGAGAAGGTGTCCTCTTTTTCAGCAACCCAAATCTGGTCACCTTAAATAAACCAAAATATTTGCAGCGGAAGTAAACACTACCTCGGCTAAAAAACAACAAATATGTCGATCGTATAGGGTGGCGCACATCTTGCGGCCTGGAGGGTGTGTATCCCATTTGCATTTATAGAGACCGCAGTGAAGGAATGGGGTCGAAATACAAAAAGTCCTGCCTAGCTGCAAAAACAGATATGTTCAAACCTCATTGAATAAAGTACATAAGCAGACAAGTATATTCACATATTAAATCAATAAAAGAAACATTTTAAGCATATAATTATACCTACACACCAAATCAATAAAGAAGACATTTTTGATAAGTGGTAATGAGAAAGGTTTTTATAACTTTATGATCTGATATATATTTCTGAGAACTTTGAAATAACAAATGTTTTTTTATATATTGCCTGAATAGCTTAATGACCCTTAAGGAACTGTTTAATGCATGCCTGATGATTTTCTAAATCACAGACACTGCCAAAGTCGTCTAAAAATGTTCAGTACTTGATTGTATCTTATGTTTTGACTAATGCTAGACGCCAGTTTTAGATTACTACTGAACGTTCTGGACAGAGGGAAATATTTTGCCTAACAAAGAAAAGATATGGTTGAAAGCATGATTAAACTAAGAATATGATGACGTAAGCAAGTACATGGAGTATCAAAAGAACAAACAAACAAAAACATGGTAAGTGGTAAGTACAAACTTGGCATAGTCAGGAAACATCAATAAATTGATGATGTCACAGCCAAAAGCTCACATAATTCCGTACAAAATGACAAAATTGAAAGAATGATGAATGGATGAGGTGCAACAGTGTATGTGCAAGAATGGAGGAGAATGTTTACAGGAAGGTCATTTGGAGATAAAACCAGCAGAGGGAGAACGCCAGGAGGAAAACAGCCAAGGTGATCGCCAAGGCCGAAAGATGATATGGAAAACATCAGCCCCCACACACATCGAATCGCCCATAATCAGCACCCAACCCCATGGAACCAGCTCTCACCAAACCAGCACCCACTCCCATGGAATCAAACTCTACTGTGAACTTGCCCCACCCCAAAGACTCATCACCCATCAAACTCAGCCCACTGAATATAAGCTGACCAAAGAACCTTGAACGTTGCCTTTCTGAATGGATACTTTCTGCTCTTGAGCATGGTCGCACGAAGGGCCCAGCGCTGTATTGTACTTTCCTGAAAACAGAGCTGTTAGGGGTTTCCAGGTTATCTTTATCATAGGATTATGTTGGAATGCAACAGGTAATAAATACCTTACCTTGTCCTCCTTATCACAAGATCGTAAAACATCCCCTGAGATGTTTAGACTAGAGGACAAGGGCTTTCTATTCAGCCCACTCATACCCCCACTCTGTTTCTCTTAATAAATATTCTCTTGCAGGAAGGAGAGTCCAGAGCGCTATTCGAACATCGCTGCACGCACAGCGACGAATGGACTCTCCACCTGCAGGTGTCTAAAAGAACTTGCTTGTCTACCTTGTGGTTCTTGCAAAATAAATTGGAGTGAGCAAATCTCTAACAAGAGCTTTGTTAACAAGAATTGTGATTGAACTCAACCAACCTCTGTAAGTCTAATTTCTGCTTCAGTGTCTTAGCATTTTCCTAAATCTGAAGAAATCAAACGAGCACGCAGTGAGTAAGTTAGATAACAGGTGATTGGCAATGGCTTTTGCCGTGAGGCGCAGATAGCGCGCTCCCTAAATTGCGGACAAAATCCAACAGCACCAAAACGGCTTGCTCTGAGCCGCACCTCAGAACAAGCAGAAAAGAGGGACCTGTGATGGTATCAAAATGAGGAGTGAGACAAAAGCATTGCTGTTCCACTTTATATAGACCACAACTGAATGAGTAAAATGTAAAACAGTAGAATGTATTACCATGATACGTGAGGTTTAAAGTATCAGTACTCACAGCAACAGCCAATACCAGGATTGGCCACCCATTTTGTGGCCGTTTTACGATCAGGAGCCAGAAATTTTATAGGAGAATGAGGGATAATTGCAATTTAAAAAAAACAAAAAACAAACTCACTTAACAACATTTTTGTCTGTGTTTTATACTTTGATTTCAGTAGAGCCATCATACTACTTATTTTTCTCAAGTACAGCGTGTGAGTACTTTCTCCACCTCTACTTAAAGCCAAGCTGTGACGCGATGCCATTTACGGCAACGCTGCCACCTGGACTCATCTCGTCTGGTCTCATTTCGTCTCTTTTAGTACAAAAACAACTTTTAGCCACGCAGCTGGGCGTAAAAAAAGCTGCAAGTCATGGATTAGTCGCTTAGCTCAGCGGCTGGAGGTGCGCTCAAAACGCTAAAGTTGCGTCTCCGCACAGACGTCAGACAAATTAGGTTGCTGCGACTCAGCGTCCCCCGAGCCACTTTAGCTCTACATCGCTAAAGCGAAAATGTCAGCTGTGCAATCGGAACCTTCTCACCCGAGACTTCCCGCTAAAATCGGGCCCATCCTTATTTAAACATACTGTGCATGCACCCATAGCAGCCGTCCCCATAACGGTTCTATCATATTCATAGAGGCATCAACAAGGCAACAACTTACCTGTTGGCGGTCAAGTAGTCCAGGCAGTCGCGGTCCAGCGGAGCACACAAGAAAGAAAAGAGAAGAGAAAAGGGGAGATGACTGGTTAGTCAAACATCTGGAAGTAAACAACTTCGCATTTGAGCAATCGGCCATTAAATGGCAATGAAGCACAACATCAACATAACGAAACATCTGCGTGCAAAACATTGAGACTGGTGTGTGTGTGCGTGTGTGTGTGTGTGTGGGGGGGGGGGGGGGGGGGGGTGTTAGCAACCTCCCTCACTCCAACGCCTCATTGCCTCAACATGTGCGGGAGGAGCTGTCAGAAAATATTGCTTCATAGACGTGCTGACGGGATGCATACAAAGTAGCCGCAGCATGCATCCAATTGAGCAGTTATTCATTCATACAGTCATTTGTTCATTATGCATGCAGCCCAGGCAGCTGCAATCACCTTAACATTCCGCACACACTCACACACTACATTTGCCCTTCCAACATATCTGACGGCTCACATGCTCATTTCCCAAATGTGCATGTTGTATTTCGATCTTTTTCATTTACAATTTCCAGCTGCCACTAAAGCGCTCATGGATATTTCATGGAGAGCAAATTAGAACATCTGCAATATACTATATTAAAAATATCAACTGAAGTTGGAGAAAATGAGGCGTGTCAAAGTTGTCACACAATTGTTCCGTGTGCCTTAAGCGCGTCATTCATTTCACGAAAAGGGGATGATGGATTACATCAAGGACGAAAAACGCAAACCTCTTTGAAGCGCTCAAGCGCAGAACGTTCCAAATGTGCTCTGGTAGCTAACAGCTAAGTTAACTCTGGCCACAGGGCCAACAAGCACTTCTCTGCTACTCCATCATACTTGAACAAACAAAAACAAAAAAACACTGCTCCGGGAAAGCAACGCCACCGTATGGCTCACCCACTCAGGAATAAAATGCTCAGTAAACTTTATGGTATACAGATTTAAATGTTGCTGTTTCATGTCAGAAAGTTCAAAAAGGAAGAAAAAATGGACCAAAATTATTTTCATTGTTGACTTTGACTATCCTTATCATCAACTTATAAAATGATCATTAAAATTGCCACTAGAAATCCAATACAGCATAGTTGTCAACCTCAAGGCCCGTGGGCCAGATATGGCCCACCACATCATTTTATGTGGCCTGTATCAGGGAAGGAATGGAGCTGAGCGACCAAATGCAGCTTGGACCAAGGTTTATTGAAGAACTCAAAAGACAGACTAGAGCAGGGGTGGGCAAACCTTTTGACTTGCGGGCCGAATTGGGTTCTAAATTTTGACCGGGGGGCCGAACCAGGAGCAGATGGATGTAGTATTTGTGTGAAGTAATATAAACGACCTGTAAAGGTCATTGCATAAAAGG
This sequence comes from Syngnathus scovelli, assembly GCF_024217435.2. NCBI lineage: Eukaryota > Metazoa > Chordata > Actinopteri > Syngnathiformes > Syngnathidae > Syngnathus > Syngnathus scovelli. Next base: position 14,154,658 of record NC_090858.1, read on the forward strand.
TTTTGGCCTTTAGTAGGTAGTAAAGCATGGATATTCAAAAAAAGTTTTATGAAAACAAATGCATTTATTAACAGCATTAAAAAAAAATCCCTAAAAAACTGCTATCAGTGATTCTCATAAAATACGACACTGTTATTATGAATAACAGTCTCCATCACTTCAGTGCCTGCAGGTCAGATTAATGAAAGATGTTTATCTTATGAGATCACATCAAATGGCAAACATTCTGACCAAATATGTCATCTTGAAGAATCGGTGAAAGCATACATCCAAATAAAGTAATCAAAACGGCAACACGGTGAGGGGTATCTGAAAATGAGAGCAGAGTTTTAACTCACAAACACCTGGTAACAGAGGTGAGGAAACGGGAAACACTTCCTTAAAGTAAGCCTTAAGAACTTTACAGGTTAAGATTAGTCACAAACAGGTGGCGCATCAATGTCCTTGAGCATCCTGCATTGTTTGAAAATGAGAATGGTCGCTAGTTTCAAACCCTGCTATTTGTACAGATCATATTCAAAATGCATTTTTTTACAACAAACTTGAAAGCCTCCCCTTCATTTTCAGTGGGAACAGTGTTGTTGATCTCCCATTTTTTGATAGTGTGTCAGTCTGGAGTAAAATTTGTTGTGGCAATTCTTAGGAGAGATCCGAGGTATTTTTTTTTAATGCTGTTAATAAATGCATTTGTTTTCATAAAACTTTTTTTGAATATCCATACTTTACTACCTACTAAAGGCCAAAACCTTTTATGCAATGACCTTTACAGGTCGTTTATATTACTTCACACAAACACTACATCCATCTGCTCCTGGTTCGGCCCCCCGGTCAAAATTTAGAACCCAATTCGGCCCGCAAGTCAAAAAGTTTGCCCACCCCTGGATTAGTACATAGATTGGGAGTAGACACAGGAAGGGAGGGGCGAGCACACAGACATTGACAGCCCGCGGAGAAAAAATTGTGCATCAACTTTATGTGTCAATACTAAAATTGCAAATTGTCTTCACTTTTAAAAAATAGAAGTACAGTGAAGCCTCGGTTTTCGACCACAATCCGTTCCAGAAGGCTGTTCGAGAAGTGAATCGTTAGAATTCCGATTCATGTTTTCCCATTACAAATAATGGAAAAACATTTAATCCGTTCTAAACAAAAAACCCTGCCTTTTAAAAGCATTTTTTTGTTTGCGCATTTTTGTCATATCGCGCAACTGCAGCGCACCACCAAACGCCCAACCGTAGCGCGTCGCCGACCGCGCAACTGCACCGCATTGGTCGCATTATTGTGACAGAGTTGTCGCTGAAATTTGGAAAATATTTTTAAAGTCCTGATGTACTTTCCAAAATTTAAGTGGACATCAGTGCGCAGGGAGCTTAATTTGGTCCGATCGCGCAACCGCAGCGCGCCGGGCGCTCACTGTCACATTGCTTTAGGAGCGTCTTTGTGTTTTAGGATGGCTTTACTACTCCCACTTGCGTCCTTTGGAGGCATGATTAGAGTTGATGCAATCCTCAGAGTAACGAGAATGTAATAACGAAAGGAGTCAGTTGGCATGCGGGTCCTCTCGGCTCATCTCGCGAGGTTCGACAACCGAATTTCGTCCGACATCCGAAGAAAAAAAAATCTCGAATTTTTTGTTCGAATACTGATTTGTTCGAGAACCGGGACGTTCGAAAACCGAGGCTCCACTGTATTGCTCAATTTTTATTACCATGCATCTTTTTAAAATATCTGAAAAGTTTTTTCTTGTCTCTGATTTCAAAACTTGTTATTCATCAGTTGTGTTGCCTATTGTATATCACTCATGGCGTTGACAGTCATAATGGCCCTCCGAAGGAAACTATGATGACGATGCGGCCCGCGACAAAAATGAGTTTGACACCTCTGCAATACAGGTTGTTAGCTTCCATGCTATCCACAAAAAAGCAACAGTTCAACTGACAATGGAAAACACTGACACACACACACACACACACACGCGCGCGCACACACGCACACACACACACACACACACGCATCCTTGTTAACCTCCCTCTGCAGGACCCAACTTAATTTACCGAGTTCTGGGGTCCACCCTTTCTAGTGGTCCAAGAACTATGAAAAAAATCAGGCAACTCCCAAAAAAAATCTTGTTACTAAAAATCACTTTCAATAAACACAATTTGAAACTTTTTTTTTCATGTCAGTTTTTCAGTCATATCTGGGGCCTGTTTCTAACATTCCGGCTTTGCGGGGTCCACCTTTACACACATGAGATTTTTAGTCAGTTATGGGGATCGCTTTTAATATTTCAACCTTAAGAGGTCTACCTATACACACATTATTTTTTTAGCCAGTTATGGAGCTTGCTGTTAAGATTTAAGACTTGTTAGGTCTGCCTTTATAAAGAGGATCTATCAAGTTCAACCCCAACCCTAATCTAACCCAAACATGCATTTGTGTGGACTTAATCATTTGAGAAAACCTAAAAATTTTGTTAGTGTTATTAATACTTTCATCTGGCTAAATATACTAGATATACATTGAAATGTGCATTCTAAAATACATTCTGAAGTCTTTATTCAGATTCTGGTCCATTTTCCTTGGTCACAGTCTTAATATTCTTCAATTTGTTCAGTCATATTGGTACATTTTAAAATATTTAAATTCTGCATTTTAGCTAACTATAAAGTACACAGGATTTACAAGTAATAATTGTCGAGTCAAAATTTTAAATGGACACATTACAAATGTAGCCAATGAATAAAGGAACTTATTTAATCTAACATTTACGAACAGGAGAAGTGGAGCATAAAAAAAATCACAAACAAATAGTGAACAAATGGTGAAACAGGACCAGCCATGTGTTTCTATCTCTGTTAAGGGAAGCTGTTTCACTCATATTTTCTCCTCATGGTGGTTATTCTCTTTTTGACAAAGTACTTAACAGCTCGGTGCTTGTGGTTCTGCAGCAATGCATCTCTCGCAGTCAAGCTTACCAGGAACCTGATTTGTCAATATATACTTCCTTGAATGTTTATTTACTGCAGCACATTCCTCTGGGGTCCAGCTTCTTTTCACAACTTTTCCGTTACCTAAGGGCATAGGAAGAGCACTTTTTAGTTTACAACTTAATTAGAACAAAATTGCATAAAGAATACATTCACTTTATGTACAATTATCCGACAATATAATTCAAATGAGATATTTTATAACGTCAACTATCTTTGTCAACAGTGATGAGCCTACAATAGACATAAGTAAATCAGTTAATATCTGAGATATTAATCCGGTCATTTAAGTTGCTAGGTGGTCTTCAGTGTCAGCTGTTTTGATATTAACAAAATTAAAAATAGGTGCACAAAAGGGTAACATTAGAATGCCCCCAGTTTTGGTGGTGGGGGAAAGAGGTCTCTCATTTTCTTGATTACTTTTAAGCAGTTTTGCATTTGACCAGAATGTCACTGCTGGTAGATGAAGCAATTCCTGGACCCTACAGAGGTTGCACAGGCAGTCAAACTCCACCATGGCAGCACATTGGGATGCACCATTTCTCTGACAAAACCATTAAGAACAGATACAAGTTGTTGCAAAATCAGGGAAAATAAAAAATAAAAATCAGAGAAAAACTTTTTTCAGACAGTGTTTTACATGTATGGGGAATTTGCTTTGATAACGTGCTACACATGGACAAACAAAGATGATAAAAGTAAATTTGGAAATATATAATGTGTAAAAAATTAAATGCAAGCTGTATAAGAATGGTATCTGCCTTGGTGTGACAATGTGTGAATTTGCATATTCACTAATAGGTTAATCTAGAGCAATTTTTCTTTCTCTCTTTTGAGGTAAATGTGTCATGTATACATTACCTCTATTTAAAAATAGATGTAAACAAACATCTCACATATAATCAAGGTTAGCAATGACCTGTAACTCACATGAGAAAGGATGGGTCAATTTTCATTTTATGACAAAATTCAAAAGTTTAGACCTTACATGTCTAAGAAAAAAAGTCAAGTGGTGTTTAATATATCTTGCTTGGGTCATCTAAATCTTAGTAAGCAGCATATGTGAGGATAATTAGATACTGATACAGTAGTAACAATTGGGCAATTTAAAAGCAACTGTGATAAAGTTATATATTGAAAAGGATTACTCTAAACTCACCTCCCTTTTTGGCAGACTTTTCATTACTTGGGCCACGAGATGCGGAGGTACAAGAGGTCACTTCTATCACTTCTGGGATCAGCCCATCTGAAATGATGATTTTTAACTACAGAAAAAAAACACAGTATAGCAATATTCTAAAACAAAAATTAACTGCACCTGTATAAGAATGCTTGGTCAAATTTAATATACTCTTGTTTTGAGCAGATTGATTTGCAGAGGTACAGAGCAGTCCTTTTGGGAATCATTGTCAGTATCATCACTGTCTGAGTAGTCCACTTTGAGAAACTCCTTTGATAATTGATAGCTCTATGGAGGGAATTAAAAGAAATGTGTTGTTAGTTTCTGCAAGCTACTCTTATATGCTGTATTAATATAAAGACTAGAATTTCTTTGCTCAAAATAATTAAAATTTCTGTCCAATATCTTAACTGGTAGACGACCGGTGCTGTACACATCCTCTGAAATATGCCAAAACCTTATATCACAGGAAATTTTACATATAAAACATGGAAAAGGCTCCAAAATTTACAACAAAGAAGCCACAAGAAACCATATTTCAGAAATCTGTTATGTGTGTGTGAATGATTGGCTTGGTTGGAATAACCATGACAACCTTAGATCCATACGGAGGGCCCCACAAGTAGCCATCAGAAATCTGTTATGTGTGTGTGAATGATTGGCTTGGTTGGACACCCATGGGCGCATGTTTCAACAATCCATCTATAGGTGTGTGTGCCACTGGTTCGTTTGGGCTCTATGAGGAGAACCACTAAAACCGTGTGATCCAATGGTTGGCTGAATGCTGTTTAAGGTACCTTCTGACTAAAGAACAGCTTTCCAACTAAAAGCTGTAAACTAAGAGAACAAGAAAAGGTCTACAAAGTTTATTTCTTACAACAAAGTCGCACTGAATGTTACCCGTTGGCTGGCATCTTGTTTGATGTTATCATCAGGGTCAGAGTCCTGCCAAGTTCTGGCTGGTTCAGGCAGCGCACCATCAACAGGAGCCTGAGAGCCTGTCACCTGGAATTAAAACCACAAATAACTTACCAACATCATACAGACACCACAAATGACAGACTCAAGACCTGTATAGTTAAATCATGTGAAGTTAGTCCCCGAAACCAAACAAGCTTTTCTAACTAAAGTGTTCCAGTCAGTTCTGGATGTCTAATCAGGTCCTATAACAGCATCTTTATGGATGTAGTGGAGCATCCTTCAGCATGACACTTTAGCCGTTTAGCTGTTGAGGATGTGTGGAACTATAGCTGTAATATAATCAGCCTCCATAATGTCCATAACCAAAATATGATCTAAAAACATGAGACAACCTTCGATCCATACGGAGGGCCCCACAAGTAGCCATCAGAAATCTGTTATGTGAGTGTGAATGATTGGCTTGGTTGGAATAACCAAGACAACTTTAGATCCATACGGAGGGCCCCACAAGTAGCCATCACAAATCTGTTATGTGTGTGTGAATGATTGGCTTGGTTGGACACCCATGGGCGCATGTTTCAACAATCCATCTATAGGTGTGTGTGCCACTGGTTCGTTTGGGCTCTATGAGGAGAACCACTAAAACCGTGTGATCCAATGGTTGGCTGAATGCTGTTTAAGGTACCTTCTGACTAAAGAACAGCTTTCCAACTAAAAGCTGTAAACTAAGAGAACAAGAAAAGGTCTACAAAGTTTATTTCTTACAACAAAGTCTAACTGAATGTTACCTGTTGGCTGGCATCTTGTTTGATGTTATCATCAGGGTCAGAGTCCTGCCAAGTTCTGGCTGATTCAGGCAGCGCACCATCAACAGGAGCCTGAGAGCCTGTCACCTGGAATTAAAACCACAAATAACTTACCAACATCATACAGACACCACAAATGACAGACTCAAGACCTGTATAGTTAAATCAGGTGAAGTTAGTCCCCAAAACCAAACAAGCTTTTCTAACTAAAGTGTTCCAGTCAGTTCTGGATGTCTAATCAGGTCCTATAACAGCATCTTTATGGATGTAGTGGAGCATCCTTGAGCATGACACTTTAGCCGTTTAACTGTTGAGGATGTGTGGAACTATAGCTGTAATATAATCAGCCTCCATAATGTCCATAACCAAAATATGATCTAAAAACATGAGACAACCTTCGATCCATACGGAGGGCCCCACAAGTAGCTATCAGAAATCTGTTATTATGTGTGTGTGAATGATTGGCTTGGTTGGAATAACCAAGACAACTTTAGATCCATACGGAGGGCCCCACAAGTAGCCATCAGAAATCTGTTATTATGTGTGTGTGAATGATTGGCTTGGTTGGAATAACCAAGACAACTTTCGATCCATGCGGAGGGCCCCACAAGTAGCCATCAGAAATCTTTTATGTGTGTGTGAATGATTGGCTTGGTTGGACACCCATGGGCGCATGTTTCAAATATCCATCTATAGGTGTGTGTGCCACTGGTTCGTTTGGGCTCTATGAGGAGAACCACTAAAACCGTGTGATCCAATGGTTGGCTGAATGCTGTTTAAGGTACCTTCTGACTAAAGAACAGCTTTCCAACTAAAAGCTGTAAACTAAGAGAACAAGAAAAGGTCTACAAAGTTTATTTCTTACAACAAAGTCTAACTGAATGTTACCTGTTTGCTGGCATCTTGTTTGATGTTATTATCAGGGTCAGAGTCCTGCCAAGTTCTGGCTGGTTCAGGCAGCGCACCATCAACGGGAGCCTGAGAGCCTGTCACCTGGAATTAAAACCACAAATAACTTACCAACATCATACAGACACCACAAATGACAGACTCAAGACCTGTATAGTTAAATCATGTGAAGTTAGTCCCCGAAACCAAACAAGCTTTTCTAACTAAAGTGTTACAGTCAGTTCTGGATGTCTAATCAGGTCCTATAACAGCATCTTTATGGATGTAGTGGAGCATCCTTGAGCATGACACTTTAGCCGTTTAACTGTTGAGGATGTGTGGAACTATAGCTGTAATATAATCAGCCTCCATAATGTCCATAACCAAAATATGATCTAAAAACATGAGACAACCTTCGATCAATACGGAGGGCCCCACAAGTAGCTTTCAGAAATCTGTTATTATGTGTGTGTGAATGATTGGCTTGGTTGGAATAACCAAGACAACTTTCGATCCATACGGAGGGCCCCACAAGTAGCCATGAGAAATCTGTTATTATGTGTGTGTGAATGATTGGCTTGGTTGGAATAACCAAGACAACTTTCGATCCATACGGAGGGCCCCACAAGTAGCCATCAGAAATCTGTTATGTGTGTGTGAATGATTGGCTTGGTTGGACACCCATGGGCGCATGTTTCAAATATCCATGTATAGGTGTGTGTGCCACTGGTTCGTTTGGGCTCTATGAGGAGAACCACTAAAACCGTGTGATCCAATGGTTGGCTGAATGCTGTTTAAGGTACCTTCTGACTAAAGAACAGCTTTCCAACTAAAAGCTGTAAACTAAGAGAACAAGAAAAGGTCTACAAAGTTTATTTCTTACAACAAAGTCTAACTGAATGTTACCTGTTGGCTGGCATCTTGTTTGATGTTATCATCAGGGTCAGAGTCCTGCCAAGTTCTGGCTGGTTCAGGCAGAGCACCGTCAACAGGAGCCTGAGAGCCTGTCACCTGGAATTAAAACCACAAATAACTTACCAACATCATACAGACACCACAAATGACAGACTCAAGACCTGTATAGTTAAATCATGTGAAGTTAGTCCCCAAAACCAAACAAGCTTTTCTAACTAAAGTGTTCCAGTCAGACCTGATGTCTAATCAGGTCCTATAACAGCATCTTTATGGATGTAGTGGAGCATCCTTCAGCATGACACTTTAGCCGTTTAGCTGTTGAGGATGTGTGGAACTATAGCTGTAATATAATCAGCCTCCATAATGTCCATAACCAAAATATGATCTAAAAACATGAGACAACTTTCGATCCATACGGAGGGCCCCACAAGTAGCCATCAGAAATCTGTTATTGTGTGTGTGTGAATGATTGGCTTGGTTGGAATAACCAAGACAACTTTAGATCCATACGGAGGGCCCCACAAGTAGCCATCAGAAATCTGTTGTGTGTGTGAATGATTGGCTTGGTTGGACACCCATGGGCGCATGTTTTAACAATCCTTCTATAGGTGTGTGTGCCACTGGTTCGTTTGGGCTCTATGAGGAGAACCACTAAAACCGTGTGATCCAATGGTTGGCTGAATGCTGTTTAAGGTACCTTCTGACTAAAGAACAGCTTTCCAACTAAAAGCTGTAAACTAAGAGAACAAGAAAAGGTCTACAAAGTTTATTTCTTACAACAAAGTCTAACTGAATGTTACCTGTTGGCTGGCATCTTGTTTGATGTTATCATCAGGGTCAGAGTCCTGCCAAGTTCTGGCTGGTTCAGGCAGCGCACCGTCAACAGGAGCCTGAGAGCCTGTCACCTGGAATTAAAACCACAAGTAACTTACCAACATCATACAGACACCACAAATGACAGACTCAAGACCTGTATAGTTAAATCATGTGAAGTTAGTCCCCAAAACCAAACAAGCTTTTCTAACTAAAGTGTTCCAGTCAGCCCTGATGTCTAATCAGGTCCTATAACAGCATCTTTATGGATGTAGTGGAGCATCCTTCAGCATGACACTTTAGCCGTTTTGCTGTTGAGGATGTGTGGAACTATAGCTGTAATATAATCAGCCTCCATAATGTCCATAACCAAAATATGATCTAAAAACATGAGACAACCTTCGGTCAATACGGAGGGCCCCACAAGTAGCCGTCAGAAATCTGTTATTATGTGTGTGTGAATGATTGGCTTGGTTGGAATAACCAAGACAACTTTCGATCCATACGGAGGGCCCCACAAGTAGCCATGAGAAATCTGTTATGTGTGTGTGAATGATTGGCTTGGTTGAAATAACCAAGACAACTTTCGATCCATACGGAGGGCCCCACAAGTAGCCATCAGAAATCTGTTATGTGTGTGTGAATGATTGGCTTGGTTGGACACCCATGGGCGCATGTTTCAAATATCCATGTATAGGTGTGTGTGCCACTGGTTCGTTTGGGCTCTATGAGGAGAACCACTAAAACCGTGTGATCCAATGGTTGGCTGAATGCTGTTTAAGGTACCTTCTGACTAAAGAACAGCTTTCCAACTAAAAACTGTAAACTAAGAGAACAAGAAAAGGTCTACAAAGTTTATTTCTTACAACAAAGTCTAACTGAATGTTACCTGTTGGCTGGCATCTTGTTTGATGTTATCATCAGGGTCAGAGTCCTGCCAAGTTCTGGCTGGTTCAGGCAGAGCACCGTCAACAGGAGCCTGAGAGCCTGTCACCTGGAATTAAAACCACAAATAACTTACCAACATCATACAGACACCACAAATGACAGACTCAAGACCTGTATAGTTAAATCATGTGAAGTTAGTCCCCAAAACCAAACAAGCTTTTCTAACTAAAGTGTTCCAGTCAGACCTGATGTTTAATCAGGTCCTATAACAGCATCTTTATGGATGTAGTGGAGCATCCTTCAGCATGACACTTTAGCCGTTTTGCTGTTGAGGACGTGTGGAACTATAGCTGTAATATAATCAGCCTCCATAATGTCCATAACCAAAATATGATCTAAAAACATGAGACAACTTTCGATCCATACGGAGGGCCCCACAAGTAGCCATCAGAAATCTGTTATTGTGTGTGTGTGAATGATTGGCTTGGTTGGAATAACCAAGACAACTTTAGATCCATACGGAGGGCCCCACAAGTAGCCATCAGAAATCTGTTGTGTGTGTGAATGATTGGCTTGGTTGGACACCCATGGGCGCATGTTTTAACAATCCTTCTATAGGTGTGTGTGCCACTGGTTCGTTTGGGCTCTATGAGGAGAATCACTAAAACCGTGTGATCCAATGGTTGGCTGAATGCTGTTTAAGGTACCTTCTGACTAAAGAACAGCTTTCCAACTAAAAGCTGTAAACTAAGAGAACAAGAAAAGGTCTACAAAGTTGATTTCTTACAACAAAGTCTAACTGAATGTTACCTGTTGGCTGGCATCTTGTTTGATGTTATCATCAGGGTCAGAGTCCTGCCAAGTTCTGGCTGGTTCAGGCAGAGCACCGTCAACAGGAGCCTGAGAGCCTGTCACCTGGAATTAAAACCACAAATAACTTACCAACATCATACAGACACCACAAATGACAGACTCAAGACCTGTATAGTTAAATCATGTGAAGTTAGTCCCCAAAACCAAACAAGCTTTTCTAACTAAAGTGTTCCAGTCAGACCTGATGTCTAATCAGGTCCTATAACAGCATCTTTATGGATGTAGTGGAGCATCCTTCAGCATGACACTTTAGTCGTTTTGCTGGTGAGGATGTGTGGAACTATAGCTGTAATATAATCAGCCTCCATAATGTCCATAACCAAAATATGATCTAAAAACATGAGACAACTTTCGATCCATACGGAGAGCCCCACAAGTAGCCATCAGAAATCTGTTATTGTGTGTGTGTGAATGATTGGCTTGGTTGGAATAACCAAGACAACTTTAGATCCATACGGAGGGCCCCACAAGTAGCCATCAGAAATCTGTTATGTGTGTGTGAATGATTGGCTTGGTTGGACACCCATGGGCGCATGTTTCAACAATCCTTCTATAGGTGTGTGTGCCACTGGTTCGTTTGGGCTCTATGAGGAGAACCACTAAAACCATGTGATCCAATGGTTGGCTGAATGCTGTTTAAGGTACCTTCTGACTAAAGAACAGCTTTCCAACTAAAAGCTGTAAACTAAGAGAACAAGAAAAGGTCTACAAAGTTTATTTCTTACAACAAAGTCTAACTGAATGTTACCTGTTGGCTGGCATCTTGTTTGATGTTATCATCAGGGCCAGAGTCCTGCCAAGTTCTGGCTGGTTCAGGCAGCGCACCGTCAACAGGAGCCTGAGAGCCTGTCACCTGGAATCAAAACCACAAATAACTTACCAACATCATACTGAGAGTAATTCAAATAAAAGAGACAAAAATCTTCCTTTTTTTAATAACAAATTAATATTCCAACTTGCATACTTGATCTTACTGACTTACTTTTTTACGCCATGGCCATTTAGAATCACCATAGTTGTAATTGATTTCAGTTCCCATTTCTATGTTTTTGATGGCAAAAAGGCACAAATGGGGCTCGTCATTTACTATTTTTTTCATGGTGCAGTTTGGAGACTTGTGGTTGTCATTCACTAATCTTCCAAGAGAGCCATCCTCTGTTGATGCATCAATACTAGGAAAGAAAAAACAGAAATCAAACATTTTGTATCATATAACTAGTTTTTTAGTAAAATAAAAGTTGGCTTACAGAAATAAAAACTTGCAACATTTCAAAAGAAAAGTTGAGAGGGAAACAATGTCTTTTTGAACATCATAGCACTAAATAAAAAAAATTGTTAATGCCACAATCCTGATGTGTTATTGAAATATTGCTTCTGAGTGACTCACTAATTTAGGGTATTTTATTCCAGTCTCTTTCTAGAGTTCATAATTATTGTATAGAAAATATTTGGATATACATACCACCAGTAATGATTCTGCCATTCAAAGTCAAAGAGAAATGTACTCTCCTTTTCAGAGTACTTGCTTGTTTGGCATTTTTCTGCTGACAGAAGTTGACCCCTGTATTATAAGATGAACTCTCCTTGTTCAAAGTGCTGGGTAGCAAACACGCCTCTTCCTGCAAGGACATTTTATATAAAACCATTGGTTATGAGAAAATATTTCTTTAAGATACACCTTTAACCAAATAATTGTGGTGTTATCTTACAATTTTAATACTAAGTTCTCGCTTAGAAACAGAAATACAACAACCAATCTGAATTTGATTGTTTTTTGTGTTGTTTTATAAAATAAATAAATATATACTTAATGGATAAATGGTCTAAAAATGAGTTTATTACCTTTTTGATCATCAATAAATCTTTCCACTAGTCCAGGTTTGTCCTTTGAGGATTAAATGTAAAAGGCTGCTTCATCAGCAGGCTTTTTTCTTGCTTTCCTTTTGGACATTTCTGGCTCTAAAAAATAATTCAAAACATGGCAGAGAGAACTTTAACAAGCACTCTATATTAATTTTAAAAGATTTGTAATCATCCACTGTATAAAGACTGAAGGAATAAGCCTGGCCTGAGAACTAACAGAACAAGAGTGATTAAAGAAAGAATATTTTTCAGAAAATACTGATATATTAATGAAAATGTTTGTCGGTTTGAAGCTGAGCTTTGTTACTTTTAACTAGTCACAGTTCCAACCAGGTGCTGCATCCAAAGAAAAGTTATTTCAATAGTTTTACCAGTATAACTCGTTATACTTTTCAGGAGCTACCAACTCGTTTTTATTATGTTTGTGTTTGAAAAGTGAACGTAGCATCCTGATTAGCGGTAGCTAATTAGCCAATAAGCTAGTTTCCGGATAGTTTTATTTGCGTCAGAATGCTTGTGTTATTTAAAGAAAGCATTCTTACATGATAGAAAACCACCGAGAAATACAGAAGACATGCAGATATATCATAACACTGAGCACACACGTGTTTGACGAGTTTTGAAGTGGTTTCGGCAATTACGGCCAGAGTCCGGTTCTGGGCTTAGCAATTATGAAACATTAGCACATCGAAATCATCCTGAATATAGCACGGAGCAATTATACATTCTGTCGTTCTCTTTTACACCATTGTTTTTAAAACCACTGCAAGCTAAGATGAATAACAAGTTAAAAAGCCGGACTGTCTGAGGGGAAAACGTTACGCCATCCGAGTGACAATATACCGAATCCGAAGCCATAATCATTGCATATAAACCCCTCGGGGTCTGGACAAAAAGCATTTCTACATCAGTTTCTTGTACTTAGTATTTACATGCAGTTGATTTACTCACCGTGTATGTTGTGTTTCGTTATGAGCAGCGTGTCTTCGTCGCGGAGCAGTCTCAGTCTGGCGGCGTCACACGTGGCGAAGTGACGTTAAGCTGGTGGTTTTAGCCGCATGAAGCTAACACATGCAATACCTGCTGATTTAACTAATATGTAAACTGATGGTAAAGAATAAATTACTATTTATTTATACCTTTATTTTTATGTTTAGAACATGAAAAATGCACGAGATGCTGATTTAACTAATATGTAAACTGATGGTAAAGAATAAATTACTATTTATTTATACCTTTATTTTTATGTTTAGAACATGAAAAATGCACGAGACAGTTTTTAAAATAAGCCTAATAGAATGAGCGTATTTTTATAAAGCAAGTGTAATGAATATTAAATAACGTAGATAAATTGCAATTGTAATGCAGGAATTTTATGTTTACAGTATTATTTTAGCTGCTATGGTTACTAAAATAATAATTACCTGGTTTAAATCTACAGGAAATAGCATTTTATTTTCTTAATCAACACTCGGATCACGAGGTGCCCTGATTGGTTGAATCACACACACTTCCGGTAGTGTGTATACTTGCAATACCACTTGCCATGGTCGGGGGGCCGCTACTGAGCACACACACTTCACACACACAATTCTCAACATTGCGACCATGAGGGGTAAGTGAAAAAAATTCGTGAGGCATGTTGTTAGAGCATTTCAAGCTGTTTTAGAGTGGTTTCCCGAGTGGGGTCCATGATTTTGGACCCCACAACGACACAGGGCCCCACTTTGTTGGTGGGCTCCCTGTCTTTGGACCCCCCATACTAATAAAAACAAGTACACACACACACACACACACACACACACACACACACACACGCACACACACACACACACACACACACACACACACACACACACACACACACACACACACACACACACACACTCTCGCGCACACTCTCGCGCACACACGCACACACACACACACACACACACACACACACACACACACACACGCACACACACACGAGATGGTTGGATTTTGTGAGTATTTTGTCGTCTTTGTTGATTTGGGCTCATATTTCTGCTGGGAATGAGTGCGACTTGCTGCACTCGTGAAAGGCGTTAATTGGATTTTCATGGCGCTGCATTAATATGCATGCGACGATGTGGTCTGGCGCTACGAGATGCTTGTTTCTGATGCAAGCCTCTGTTCCTTTTGATTGAGCTGCGGCACAGAATGGCGGAAGAGGTTGCTCAAGTGTGGTAGGATGCCACCACGCATCAGAAATATAAAAGTTGACAGAAAGTGTGTGGCAATCATGCCTCTCCTTTCAAAATGTGAGAGGGGAAAGTGTGCACTAAGAGGAGGTTTGTAGTTTTTGTCTTCCTTCTCCTCCATCTGCCCAGGCTGCTGCTGCTGCTTCTTCTTCCTCTCTTTTGTCTTCTTGCTGCAGCCGTGTCATTACCACTGATGTGGCGTAATAACTACTTTTGTCTACCGTGACGACTTTTACAGAAATATCAAATCACTCAGACTCACACCTTACGTGTATAGATCCACAAGACTGAAATGAGAAAAAATATCGATTGCCGTGTGTCGTTTTCTTTTGAAACGGGACCAACTTTGATGAGGGGGAAGGAACATGCCAGAGGTTTGTTTGGTTTAAAGCTCAGCGTCCGCTGCCGCGGCCGGCAAACTGCTGCCTGTGGAGCACAAACGGCCGCAAATAATTAGAGCTTACTTCAGAGTATGGACACGGAAGAGCAAAAATGTTTACGCTGCAAGTCCTGCGGTGTTAGTTAAGATGAATGGGATCTCCTCTTTGTCCAAAACACGGGTGGGGCGGTGCACATTTCCTCACGTCATTAGTGAATGCGGAGCAGGCATACGCGCTGCAGTCACTAATCGTCTGATGTCGGCCTGCCTGCATTAGTCTTCCACCTCTCATCTGTCGCAGACGCGGGCAGCAATGGATCCCTGATTAGTTGTCTGGGGGTGTGATGGTGTTACTAATCTCTTTTGTTTTTCACATGCGCAAAGCATTCGACTCCCGAGAGAGCAGATAAACCGGTGGGCAAATTGATGCACGCGATGCTTGCGTGCACGTGCGGCGTACGTCAGGATATTCCAGGATGTCGTTTCGATACTTTACAGTCGGGCATTTTGAGTCAAGAGGCAGATTGCTGCATCTGTGTGCACGTCGCCGTGAAGCAAGGATTGTGCTGTCGTATGGAGGCGCTCGCCATAAACACCATTAATTATCCGCCCATTTTGACCTTCTATTGACAACTTAATTCGGTGATTGCTGCTTTTGAGTTTTTAGTGACATGGACAAGGGTAACCTTGGCATTTTTCAATGAAATCACCTTGATTCTTGCCATGCGCGCCTCTGCTTTCTCCGTTGTGCCGTGACATGAATTGTTCACCTATGTTTGTCAACAAGGAGCTTGAGGCCTTTTGTGTTCCGACAAGCTAGCGTGATGTCTCAGCAAGTTGTTGCTTCAAAAGAAGCGGATGCCGTTGGTTACAAACGAGTCCTCAAGTTATGTGCAATACAAAAAAATCACAATGCAAAGGTTTGGTGTCACGGCCCAACCGATGCCGCGTGATTATTTAGCGAGCAAAAATAATTGCAAGAACGAGTGTAGTGTAGATGAGCTTGAGGGGGTGCAGATCCGGAAAACAGTTGGTGGCATTTCATCCTCCTGCTGAGTGAGTCACATCCAAACAAAACTTTTGACCCCAATGCACACACAAGCATGCCTAGCACCTGTCCATGATCAGTCACGATCTTAAAAAAATTGGTTACTCGCTTCGCTTTTCCATAGTGAAGGATCCGTGATGTTTACCAGTATTCATGTGAAACCATCGTTTGAAAATGGTAAATATATCTGGAGGGATGCTCAGAAGCTCAGAACTTTTCCAGGGTAGATAAAGTGGCGTCAGACGGAGAAATAAAACAGATTTGATAAACTGTGACACCTTACAATTTCACGAGGCTGCTGGCACTTGCAAAAATTGGTGGCTCTTCAGGCATCTCAATTCTCATCAGAGCACTCAGCTGGAAAAACAACCCCCCCACAAAATTTCAATAACATGCAGTTAAGTACCGTATTTGCCGGTGTACAGGTCGACTCGGTGTATAAGTCGACCCCCTAAAATTCGACGGAAATTTGCGATTTTATGATATATCCTTTGTATAAGTCGAGCTCAATTGTTGCATTATATTAAACTTCAAAATTCAATATGCGAAATTTATTGACGAAATGTGTTCAAATTCCGGGAGGCCGTGCGCATGCGGCTGTTTCTAAGCACCGCGGAGGAGATCGCGAGCCTCATTCGACTTCCAGCGGCCGGCGAGCTCGCGCACGCCGCCCGGCACCAACGGGAGGCCGGAAATAGCTCCAAGCCGAGCGGATCGGCACTTTATAAGCACCGCGGAGGAGATCGCGGAGCCTCATTCGACTTCCAGCGGCCGGCGAGCTCGCGCACGCCGCCCGGCACCAACGGGAGGCCGGAAATAGCTCCAAGCCGAGCGGATCGGCACTTTATAAGCACCGCGGAGGAGATCGAGGAGCCTCATTCGACTTCCAGCGGCCGGCGAGCTCGAGCACCCGCCCGGCACATCCGGGAGGCCGTGCGCACGCGCCAAGTGGCCGAAAATAGCCCCCGCCGAGCGGATCGGCTGTTTATAAGCACCGCGGAGGAGATCGCGGAGCCTCATTCGACTTCCAGCGGCCGGCGAGCTCGCGCACCTGCCCGGCACATCCGGGAGGCCGTGCGCACGCGCCAAGTGGCCGAAAATAGCCCCCGCCGAGCGGATCGGCTGTTTATAAGCACCGCGGAGGAGATCGCTGAGCCTCATTCGACTTCCAGCGGGCCGCGCACTCGCGCACGCCGCCCGGCACATCCGGGAGGCCGTGCGCACGCGCCGAGTGGCCGAAAATAGCCCCCGCCGAGCGGATCGGCTGTTTATAAGCACCGCGGAGGAGATCGCTGAGCCTCATTCGACTTCCAGCGGGCCGCGGACTCGCGCACGCCGCCCGGCACATCCGGGAGGCCGTGCGCACGCGCAGAGTGGCCGAAAATAGCCCCCGCCGAGCGGATTGGTTGTTTATAAGCACCGCGGAGGAGATCGCTGAGCCTCATTCTACTTCCAGCGGGCGCGCACTCGCGCACGCCGCCCGGTTCAAATTTTCTAAGTGCAACGCACAATGAGATGCATGAGAAACGGCCTTGGTTACCATCACATTTGAAGCGATGAATACGAAGTTAAATTTTATGACTCGGTGTCGAGGTCGATTTTTTTCGGTCGATTTTGGATCGAAAAAGGTTGACCAATACACCGGCAAATACGGTAATCATTTTAAAACCATCTCCGGCAGTGCTAACTGAACATACTTGACTGTATTGTTCTGAATGTGTGATTTATCAGTAAAGGAGCAGGACTGCCAATCTTCACAATCATTCCGCCCTTCACGTTTTCCCCCTCACGAGCTATCCGTCATTCCTGATTGAATTTCTTAATTTGGATCTCAAAAGTACTTTTCACTTTGGTGGGAGTCAAAACGTACAGCGGGGGGCTTTGAGTGCTCCACTGACAGCAATGAGCCACCGGGGAGAAACACTCTCTGACTGGCCCCTCGGTGCTTAATTAACCTTTCAGCTCCCCTAACAGCCACATGGCTGTGTGTGTACTTGATGTCACAGAGATCGGTTTTAGACTGCAGCCTCTATCATGTTTTAGATGAGCGATAGTTTTTTCTTGCCACACCAACAGCGACTCTGCGTACGACTCTGAGGTCTACATGAATTTGAATTGTGTCCTGTGACTGTGTCCTGTGACTTGCTGCTGTGGATTCACTGGAAATACCTTAGACCAGGGGTGTCAAACTCATTTTTGTTGCGTAGTTAATATTTCCCTCATGGGGCCATTATTGACTTTGTATCTCATACTACTAACATATAATACTATATAAGACATACATAATACAAATAATAATACTTATTATCACATACACACAACAGAATTCAGTAAAAAAAAAAAATTCGACAATTTTTGAAATTATTTTGAAATTTTTGCAATATCTCACTGTTATTAAAAGGGAACACAATTTAGTTTTGGTATTTTAACAAGTAACTTTGAGTTGACACACATGATTTGACATTGCAGGCCACATAGTATATCACGTGTCCACTCCTCGCTAGCGCCGATTGCCACGCGGAGTGAAGCTTATCCACGCCTTCTCCTTGCTAGCCATAAATAAATAAACAGGACGATCCGACAAGGAGTGACACGCGGACAGGGCTTAAATATGTACAAGGCACCTGGACTCAGATCATTTGGTTTGCAAAGCTGAAGCAGTGGGATCACCGGAAAGACCGAAGACTGTGATGATTCAGTTGAATCAGCTGACTGTCTCGTGCAAGCAGAATCACTGCAGACGCTGTAGGCTGAAAAGATTTGTTTCGCTCACACGAGTTAAAATGACACAACACTTGACTTGCTGGCACGCTTTTGTTATCAGAAGACATTTTTTCTTCTGCAATATGTTCTTCACGCAAGCTTCTGCTACATCAAATTTATTTTATTTTTACATACCGTATTTTCCGGACTATAATCGCAGTTTTTTTCATAGTTGGGCCGGGGGTGCGACTTATACTCTGGAGCGACTTATGTGTGAAATTATTAACACATTATTATACAATTTCACATGTTATTTTCACACTGAACCGCAAGACGGCACTCTAGGCCTGTGTGTCAGGATTCAGAAAGGCTGGAATAATTGGAACTGCAACTGACGACTCCGGTGTTAGCAGAGTTGTTTAAAAGTGACACAGAAGATGAAGATTTCATTGGATTTAGTGATTTGGAGTGACACTGATGGTTTGGTAAACTTGTCAGCATGTTATTTATGCTGTAGTTATCTGAATAATTCTTAATATGTTACGTCAGGCAAGTTCTCAGTTCGTTGTTTATGTGTCATGTAACGTTAGCATACCATATAATTTAGCCTGTTGTTGCCTCTATTCTATTTTTATTTTAAATTGCCATTGAAGATGACATGTCTGTTCTTGGTATTGGATTTTATCTAATACATTTTCCCCCAAAATTTGGCTTATACTCCAGTGCGACTTATATCTGTATTTTCTTTCTTTATTATGCGTTTTATGGCTGTTGTGACTTGTTCTCCCGAGCGACTTATTGTCCGGAAAATACAGTATGTGTTGCCTTAGCTCAATGGCCGAGTGGTAGAGTGTCCGCCCTGAGACTGGAAGGTTGTGAGTGCAAACCCTGGCCGGGTCATACCAAAGACTATAAAAATGGGACCCATTGCCTCCCTGCTTGGCACTCAGCATCAAGGGTTGGAATTGGAGGGTTAGATCACCAAATGATTCCCGAGCGCGACACCGCTGCTGCTCACTGCTGCTCACTGCTGCTCACTGCTGCTCACTGCTGCTCACTGCTCCCCTCTCCCCCAGGGGATGGATCAAAATCACACGGGGATGGGTTAAATGCAGAGGACACATTTCACCACACCCAGATGTGCGTGTGACGATCATTGGGACTTTAACTTTTAACTTTAATGTGAATATGTACTTGTTTTGACATCACTAGCTTTAACAGGTCCACAAAGATTGTAGTTGACCCACTTTGCTGGTTCTTCCTCATTAGTAATTACCGGGTTGATTAGCAGTGCTTTCCCCCCTAGTAGTCAGCATGTGGGAGGTCAGCGAATACAGACGCACATACACACGCACGAGCGCACACACACGTAGCGCAAGATGCCTCCTCACAGAGAGCTGTGAGCATATTGAGCAGGAAGAACAAGTTTCTCTTGAGCAATTTTAGCGGTGTTTTTCTTCTGCCTCTTCTGAATGAATAAATGATCCAAAGCCCGACCAAAGTGCTTCTGCTGCCGGTTGTTGTTGTTTGTGGGCCGGCTTGCAGCCCCCCCAGGCCAAAAACACCCTCCAAGCGCACTGAACCCAGCGATGCATTCGGCTCCCACCACCATGCGCATTGCATCGGCCCTCACCATAACTCCCAGGGACATCTGGAGTTTGCAAGCACGGGACACCTTGAAAACCATTTCCATACAGTGAAACTCTGCCTATATGCGTTGACTCATCATTAATTTACCATTTTATCCCCCTGTGGACTTCATCGGCAAAATACCATTTGAAGCAGAAAGAAGATTGGTTTGTTTGTTTGTTTGTTTGTTTGTTTGTTTGTTTGTTTGTTTGTTTACACATCCATCCATCCATCCATCCATCCATCCATCCATCCATCCATCCATCCATCCATCCATCCATCCATCCATCCATCCATCCATCCATCCTTCCTTCCTTCCTTCCTTCCTTCCTTCCTTCCTTCCTTCCTTCCTTCCTTCCTTCCTTCCTTCCTTCCTTCATTCCATCCATCCATCCATCCATCCATCCATCCATCCATCCATCCATCCATCCATCCATCCATCCATCCATCCATCCATCCATCCATCCATCCATCCATCCATCCATCCATCCATCCATCTCCCCCCCACACTATACATATCTCTCTTCCTCAGGGCATTTCAATTCAATGACTTGAGAAAGAAATAACCGGGATGAATGAGAAGATCCACAAACAATTTTTGGGCCACAGTTTCGTACACGTTCAGTACATTTGTCTTTTTTTCATAAAGAAAATCTTTGTTTTTCTCTATCAACATTGTCATGTTTGGCTTGTCACCCAAAAATTATTTTGATGTGTATTTCCAATGAACCATTATTTAAACGATTCTTTCGAATGGCAATCTGCTTCTCCTAATCAGAGGAGGAAAATAGAAGCATGAAACAAATGACAAGTAAGTACACATATTTTGACTTCAATCTTGCATGCCGGTGACTCTAAATTGTTTCTGTCTGCAGTGTTCGCAGTGTTTGCACCTCCGCCGCCTCTGCGCTCGGCAGGCGTCGTGCTACAGTTTGACGGGAAAATGCGAGACGGCAATTTATAATTATTGTTCCGAGAGGCCTCCAGCAGACGTAGGAAATGATAAGACCATAAACTCTGACGCTGTCTGTATCTTTCTACAGTTTCCATGACATTTTCCATCACGTGTCCCTGTAGAGGCGGACACGGTTTTCAGTCGTGTTTCAACAATCATGAGCGCTCATCAAAGCCCGCACCGATCTGCTGTTGTTCACCTTCACGAATGTGTAGCACTTGCTAAAAGAACATATACCTTCGAGTGCCCCGAGCGAGGACAGCCCGTTGCAATGTCTGCTAACTCATTTGTAAGCTCTGCCCGCCCTTTTGTGTGTATTAAGCGCTCCTTTGTATGAATAGCGCTTCAAAATATTGCTTCAAAATGTTGCTGACCAGCTCAGTGGCCTAGTAGTAGAGTGTCCGCCCTGAGACTGGAAGGTTGTGGGTTCGAACCCTGGCCGGGGTCATACCAAAGACTATAAAAATGGGATCCATTGCCTCCCTGCTTGGCACTCAGCGTTAAGCGCTGGAATTGGGGGGTTAGATCACCAAATGATTCCCGAGCGTGGCACCGCTGCTGCTCACTGCTCCCCTCTCCCCCAGGGGATGGATCAAAATCACATGGGGATGGGTCAAATGCAGAGGACAAATTTCACCACACCCAGATGTGTGTGTGACGATGATCATTGGGACTTGTTTCTTGACACTGGCAGCTTTTTTTGCCAGAGGTTCAGAATCGTCGTTCGGCACCGGGCTCAGTCGAGCCTTTTCTGTTGCTAGTCCGGAGCAGTTAAGATGCACCTCTGCTTCCACACATTCATCCCAAGCGAGTGGCCTTGCAGCCGATCGTTGGCTTGGCCTTTCATCCCGTGGTGGATGGCATTGGCTGGCCAATTAGCATGCGGCACGGGTAGCGCTGCACCTGTGCGGACCTCCGGCCCGGACAGCCCCCCTCCTCCCACGTTAACGCGCCAGTGTTTTTAATGCAGCCTGCTTTTTATGAGTCATTGTGGAGTAGCTAAGGCCGCTGTTATTTCAATAAAAAGAAGCAATTTCACACGAGCAATGGCGACTTCTTCAGTGTAATTGGCTTAAGCGATGCCTGAGAGGAGCCGGCTGACATTTGCCATCGATGGCGGCTGATGTCAGCCGCTGATTAAACTGAGGAGCTTTTGAAGAAAAACAAATTCAGTCGAATCAATCCTCCCCGGTTACAATTCACACGTATGTGACATACGACAGTGCCTTGATTCAGGAGTGGCCAATTTTGGATTATTTTGGAAGATGTATCATGACTTGTTTCCAGCATTCTGGGATGAGAAGCCAATCGTCTAAGGCAGGGATGTAAAACTCCATGCCTCGGGTGTCATGCTGTCATGCTTATTTTTCGGGTTGTTGTTGTCTTGTCTTGTATCATAGTTTCACTTCCTGTTTTATTTTGTCAACTCTCTCGTTTCAGTTCGTGGCTCCTTCCTCTGTGCTTCTGTTGTCTTGTATTCCCTGATCCCGATCGTGTGCACCTGTGTCATTTGGCCTAATTGTCTGCACCTGTGTCCCCGCCCTTTTGTGTGTATTTAGTCCGTGTCTTCCCCTTGTCTTGTGCCAGTGCGTCTTGCCCCGTCCCGACCACCAGCGATTCCTTGAGCTAAGAGACCCAGTAGATGTACTCCCTTTTTTGTCTCGCCTGAGTGCGACGCCTTTTGTTAGTACTTTTTGCCACATGGTTATGTACCAGTAGAGATACTCCCTTTTTTGTCTCGCCTGAGTGTGACGTCTTTTGTTAGTACTTTTTGCCCCTTGGTTTCCCTTGGTAAGAGGCGCTTTGAGTTGTTGTTTCCTGTCTCCCACCAGTTGGAATAAATCTTTTTTAGTAACACTCTGCATCCGAGTCCTCTGCCTTGAACCCAGCCTGACATTGGGGGCCGCAGTCCTACTTGTTTTCCAAGTTTCCCTTGTTAAACACACCTGATTCAATTAATCAGGATCATTATCACGCTCCTGCAGAACGTGAGGATGAACTGATCATTTGAATCAGGTGTGTTTAACGAGTGAAACTTGGAAAACATGTTGGAATGCGCCCCCCAAGGACTGGAGTCTGATACCCCTGGTCTAAGATAATCAGTCCAGTTGTGATCAGCTCAAATCCCTGAGAATGATTAGTGCATATTTAGCGTCTTTAAAATGTGCAGAGCACAACAAATTGGCTTGATTGAAAATGCCTCAATTTAGGAGAATAAAATTTCCAGGACTTGTGGTGTACTGGTTGGGCACTTCTTCCCTGAAAGGTGTTCTCCTGGACCCAAAAAGTTTAAGAAGGCCGTGTTGCAAAGTCTGACAAGTGCACACGCTACTGCTTATATATTCCTGGCTACCGTAATTTTTGGACTAAAAGTCGCTCCGTAATATAGGCCGCATTAGCCATAAAATGCACGATAACGTGAAAAAAAAACATATATAAGTCGTTCCGGAGAACGAGTCGCATTTTGGGGGAAATTTATTTGACAAAATCCAACACCAAGAACAGACATGAACAAGCAACAACAGGCTAAACGATAGGTATGCTAACGTGACATAAACACAAACGAAGAGCTGAACGGGCCTGACGTAACATTCAGAGTTATTCAAATAACTATTACATAAATAACACGTTTATAAAACCATCTGTGCCACTCCAATTCATTAAATCCATCGATCGTCCTTTAAGGAAACGATGCTGCGTATGCGCCGCACCGCTGACGTCTAAATATTCTAAATATTCCACAGACCCATATAACGATATATAAAGTATATATCAAATAACTATCATATAAACAACAATATTATCAAACCATCTGTGTCACTCCAAATCATTAAATCCATCGATCAAATTCCTCGTCCTTTGTTAACAACGCCGCGCGTGCGCCCTGACGTCAGCCTCGTCGTTATTCCCCAGATCTAGTATATAACTGTATTATAGCATTAACAAAGTACAAGGAAAGACGTGGGTTTGGTAAACGGCTCTTTATTTAACAAAACAAGAGTTCAACGAGCCAACAAGTACTGAACTGTAACGATAAAAACATATACAAGTTGCAAACCTTCTGTGTCACTCCAAATCATTAAATCCTTCAAACTCTTCGCCAATGATGCCGGTAGTACGTGGGGCCGTTCGTCATCCCGTGATTGAATCTTTGTCCTTTATGTAAACAACTGCCGCGCCGCGCCAGACGTCACTTGAAATTCAAATTACAGTAATCCCTTGCTACATCGCGGTTCGTTTATCGCAGTTTAACGTTTTTTTCTTATTTATTTTTTTTGAATTTTGAAAATTTGTGAAAAAATTCACATATAAGTCGCTCCTCATTATAAGTCGCCCCCCCCCCCCCCCAAACTATGAAAAAAAACGCGACTTATAGTCCGAAAATTACGGTATTTCCTGGAGTCTATTAGAGGCACGACTTATTCAGGTGGACCTTTTGATTGAAGCTGCTTCTGTCTTCCCTCGGCCGCTTGCTCTTTTACCTCCTCGACCCGGACGGCGCCTTGCAGTCTCTGATTGGACGTGACAGATTAGATCCAATTCAGCTTGGCCGGCCGCTGACGAGAGAAAGGTTCTGACCCGGCGCAAACCGCCGACGAGAGAAGCTTTGGGTCGCAACTTCTCATCCGTTATGGATCGTGGGGGTCGAGGGAGGGGAGTGGTCGGGATGGGCCGGCAGGCACCTGATGCACGTGCTTCATGACGTTCAAGATCTTCAAGACAGTGTACTACGGCAAAGGCACTTTTTCCTAGCTAGTCAACAAGTTAGGTGTATCGAGTGCCTGCCCTCCACATTTGGCTGGAGACTATCGCAACTGAACATGTTTTTTTTTCTATCATTCACCTTCTGAATTGTCTATTGTCATCTTCTGTCCAACCAAACATCCATCTGCTTGATACATCGTTCAGTCTCACTTCTACATTCATTCTCATCTGTCGTCCACCGGCTCAATTCATCCATCCATTGCCAAATGAGAACCTTCCTCTTTCTTCTATCCACAAAAAGGCGGCCGACGTGCGGCGCGCTCAGCGATTTTCTTCTTACTATTCGGCTCACGTCCACGCAGCTGTTTTCCGCACGGCGAGAGGCGTTTAGAGCAGCGCCAACGCTGCGTAATGAGACGCTTTAAGTGCTATCAGGTCCGTGTCAAGCTCGGGCGTCCGGGGGGATGTTCCACTTTATAACGGCAAAGTCTGCTGCCAAGTGGCCAACAAGGAGCGTGAATGATGGACCGTGGAGCTGGACCAGCGACAAGCCAAAAGTATCTACATTCACCCCTCCTTATTACAGCGTGAACTGCTTTGCAAATGGCCGCCTTCTGTTGTTGGCGCTCTTGGCCGTGGAGTAACCCAAAAAAAGTTGACGTCTAAAATACTCTCGAGTGATCGTCAGCAATTAGTCTGTCTCGTTTTAATCTGAGTGCGGAGTCGACCAGGGAGCGGAGGAGTAAGTGTACCTTTTCAGCAGATTTCTTGTTCAACAATGCCATGTCCTTTATGGGACACGTCGCTACAGAGGGAAAGCGGCCTGGTTACTCATCCCTTTGCTCTTGGGTTTGGCTTCATTAGGCAAATTTTTGGGGCGTTGCCTTTCAAGCTTATTACAGTAAATAAGAAAAAATTGTCCGTAAATCTGATTGTGAGTGCGAATGATTGTTCGTCTCTATATGTGCCCTGCCATTGGCTGACGAACGGTTCAGGGTGCCCTCGCCTACCGCCTGAGGTCAGGGATGGGCTCCAGTGCGCCAGCAAAACTCGTGAGAAGCGGTTCAGATAATGGATGGATGGATAAAACATTAAAAACACACACAATTTGTTAACAAAATGAAGTAAAAATGAAAAATACCTGAAACTACATCTTAATATCATGTTTGGATTACATTTTCCTAAATTTCTTAAATTTGCCCATATTTCTTACATTTATTCGTATCTGATTATGGGATGTCCTGTGGCGGCAATACTCTGCGTCACCAACTGCGTGTGTGTGTGTGTGTGTGTGCGTGTGTGCGTGCGTGTGTGTGTGTGTGTGTGTGTGTGTGTGTGTGTGTGCGCGTGCGTGCGTGCGTGTGTGTGCGTGCGTGTGTGAAAGGCACTGGCGAATAGATGTCTGCTCAATGCCAAAATATCTGCGTGAAACAGGCCAGTGAGAATCCTGGTTTGCCCAGTCCATCACATTTTTTGACTTTTGAAAGTCTGCGGCACCGTGGCCATAAAACACCACCCGAGCCTCTCATAGGAAAAGGAGTGAAAGTTGCAAAAAAGCATCGCTTGAGCCGCGCATGCAAACTTGTCACCTTAATGCTAACTAAGGCTTGCGCTAGTAGATAAGACGTGGCCCTTAATGATCCAATTCCAAATGCGAAGCCAGAAAGCACTCAAGCGTGGAATTCTCTTCAGCCTCCACAATGAAGCGTGTCTTTTGTGCACAAAGATGGAGGTGCAACTTCATTTTGATGCAGGTTCAGCCTACACGCTTTACTTGCTGGCTCTTTTTATGGCGCATATCTTGCTCGTCACACTGACCACAGGCAGCCGTCCGGAAACACAATCCATTTAGATCAGCCATCCCACTGCGGCCCTTCTGGAGAACAAAGATTGGACCCTTTAAAAGTTTATAGCTTTTCTTTTTCTCTTCAACGCCAACAAATACTGCCGTTAATAAAAGCAAACACACAGAAATTGCTCAAAAGCTTTTCTATTAAGCCCATTATTTTGGCTGTTTGACATGTGTTTGGTTTGGTTTTCTTGATGCCAGTCTTGTCTCTGCTGTGATAACGTGTTGCATTTTAAGGATTAGGAAGGCAACCCTTGGCTTCACATTTGTGTATATTTGTTTGTCCAAGTTGGAGAGATGAGCGAGGTCTGCTCTGAGCCACGAGAGCAAGGCGGTTCAGCTGAGGATAAACACGCTATTTTTAATCTTTAATTTAATTTGAAGCAACTTTTTCAGGTGTATCAGCAAAGATGACTCACGCCCACATCATTTCACGCCAAGAACCTGAACTTATTCTGGCATACAACACCTCCTGTGGCGAATCTTTATTTCCACAACATTTTTTAAAATAGCTGGAATTCTTCCCCGAGCAAAACTAACTTTGCAGGCAGCACCAGACATTATATTAGCATCCATCAGTTGGTGACGTTAGTGTCAGGATCGGTTGTGGAGCATGGAGCAGGACGACCAAGTGCAGCTTGGACCAGGGTTTATTGAAGCAACTCAAAATACAGACTCGGTAAACTGTCATGACTTAAACAATAACTTGACTGACTGGGACGTGGAACAAGAAGACAGCAGGACATGACGGCACCAAGACAGGACGACAAAACCAAAACCAACCAATACCAAAACCAAAACCAATACCAATGATCCGACAGGGAGAGAGGGGCAGACAGGACTTTTATACACGACAGGTAACGAGAGGCAGGTGGGAACAATCACACTGATCATGGGCACACAGGAGGGGAGGGGCGAGCACACAGACAGAAACCAAGACAGACACATAGTGGAGCAGTTGGGGGCGAGACGTGACAGTTAGCCTCACAGCTTTGCTTTTGTTGTGACACTATTTTAATTGAAAGATGAAGCCAATTCCAGTCTATGTTACTAGTAAAGCAATGAAAAATGAAGCAGTAAGTAAATCAACTTGTACATTATGTTGTGTTTACAATTGTTACGAAGTTAACAGTTCAGCGTTGCTTCGGTTGCATGTTCACAACCGTCAGTTTTCACAAAGAACAATATTACTACTGTCAACAAAGACTACTAAAGGTACTAACGATGCAGAATTGCATTCATTTTTATTATTTCAGCTAGTTTTCTCTTTCATTTATTGTCAGTGGTCTATGATCCGTCCAATTTACTCTCTCTTCCAACCTTTGAAGAACACTTTTAGATTTACTGACAACTGAGGCTCCACGCAGTGGGCCATCAGATCCACTTTTGATTGACTCCTGGCCATGCGACTGTTATTCCCCACCACAACTTTCCCTTTGCCGGCAGCGCAACGCAAAGGATTAGTTTCACTGCATGCTGCACAGGCTGATAATAATAGATGAGTGTGTGCGTGCGTGTGTGCGTGCACTCACAGGTTTTTGATTCCTGCGCAATGCTGGAGTCATTCATTATGTAGCGTGCCTGTTAGCGTTGCCGCGGATGCGAACGCCGAGAAGACGGCCGGCGTAGGTTCCACCGGGGCGGTAATGTAATGCGGCGCGGAATCACACTCAACTTTGACAACCAAAGAGACAGAGAACTGGGTTGGAATAACAAAAGGTAACAGATCAGGGAGACACAACTTGCTAACCCACAGATTGGATGAAAAATTTGTCACATGTCCTCTACTACCACAGAGGAAGAGGTGTTTGTGTGTGTGTGTGTGTGTTGGTTGACAATTACTGTGTGAAGCAGCCTGTGCTGGCCTGAGGTCCAATTAAGCGTAGACACGGTGACACTTCGCTAAAGTCTCAAGTTAATGGAAGCATGCTGACACCTTCGATTGGGGAAAGAGAGTTGGTCCAGATAAAGACTTCCTCTAGCCCGCTCACACATAGAATGGATAAAGCCAAGCCTGAGAGCGCCAAACAGGCTTTCAAGGGGCGATGTTATGTCTTTCATGTCTTTGTAGTCTGTGATCAGTGTTAAGATAGAGTAGGTCACGTGACTAGAATCAGGACGTAAGCGCATGCTTCAGCAGTGTTGAAAGAGAACGCTGCTTGTTGTATTCTCTCCTGCAGTTCGGCAAAACTACTACCTACATTTTGTGTTATACAAGGCATCGTTGGTATGTATCTTTGTTTAAGTTATTCTGGATCGATATAGATCTTCGTTTTCTGTGATGTTAGACCAGCCATGGGCAAACTACGGCCCGTGGGCCACATCCGGCCCACGGGGTCGTTTAATCCGGCTCGCCAGACCTGAATAAATTGTATTATGAAACATTTTTTTTTGTCATTTTCCCTGCAATGACTGTGTTTCCCCAGTAGATGGGGAAACGCCCGCCCGCGCATTTACTCCCGGAAGCCGTGTCAGAAAGATCTTTGCACACTCACAAGTGCATGTACGTACTCAGTAGTACGGACCCGGCGCACTCCGCGCTCTATTTCTATCAATGCCGAATTTTGAGTGTGGGCTGTGACGTCAGCATTCTCGTAATTCGCACGCTGAGCATTCAGATACAGTTTTACGCTAAAGCCACGCATGCACAAACCTTCCCCTGGAATCCTTCCATTACGTGCAAGTAACATCTCAACAGACCCTTCGCACCCAGGTTGCAGCCTGTTTGAACTACTCCCCTCCGGACGCCGTTATAGAGCTCTGTACACTAAAACCAGCAGACACAGAGACAGCTTCTTCCCCCAGGCTGTCGCTCTGATGAACTCACACCACTCTTAGAGTCTCAGAGTCATTACTGTGCAATAACATCCCGCTTTCCACACCTTTTTTGTCTACACTGTTTGTACTATGTGTCCTCTCTGCATCCATTGCAGCCTGGTCATCCTAGAAGAGGGACCCTCCCATCTGTGGTCTCTTCTCAAGGTTTCTCATTTCCCCTAGCTGGAGTTTTGAGTTTTTCCTTGCCCTCTTGGGAGTTTAAGATCAGTTTAAGCTTACTGTCTTCGGATATTCAACATATTTGGAGGGCTTTAAAGGGGCGATATTATGGAAAAGTCCCGTTTTGACTGAGTTGTGCAATGAAACGTGTGATTCCAGGTCTGCATCAGCATTTTATGAGCCGATAGTGTTGAGGCAACCAAGGAGCTTCATCAGCTCACAGCAGGGCCAAAGAAGCAGACAGCATATTTTCCCTCTTGCATTTTCACATCTTCAATTTGTGGATTCTGTGAAGAACTATTATGGTTCTCTCACTTCTACTCACTTCGTCGCCTTCTACTTGGGGGGCGGGGGGGGGGGGGGGGGGGGGACTTGTGGCGCTCTCCTGCAGGCCCTCGCTCACCTCGTTCCCCGCAATGCACTCCCTCTTCGTCAACTCGCCAAATTACTGGGCGAGCTGTGGGGAATTCTCCTTGAGGACGACTCCCAACCTTTGCCGCCACGTAACCTCTACGCTGACGGTTTGCAGGGGCCGCCTGCCACTGTTTGTGCGTGTGGGATTTTTTTGCCTCCGAGAACGCATGCAAAATAATTCATTTCGGCTGCTGAGTGTGAGAGTGCATCCCTTCCTGTTCTTCCTACTTTTTTTCCTCCATCGTCATCCCAGTGCAAAAACCAAAACAACAAAACAAAACAGAGCAGTCCAGTTGCAATTAATTATT